>NC_092051.1:112612899-112770564 GCF_003086295.3 Arachis hypogaea | reverse complement strand
GATTAACCTAGTTTGGTTTGATTTGTATATAACTTTAAGGGTAAAAACGTAAACAAGCCAAAGAGAGAACAATTTGACACAAATAAGTCAAAGCAAAATCTGATTCATCAATCAACCAAAGCACATTTTTATGTAGTATGGTTCGAACTCACTTTTCAAGTAATTCGAACCAAATAGGTTCGAATTACACATATACCACATAGTCACATAATTCGAACCAAGTTGGTTCGAACTCTAACTTCATAATTCAAACCAAATAGGTTCGAATTACACTGAAGAATAGCCCACCAAGTAATTCGAATTAACATGGTTCGAATTACTCAGAATTCGTTCCACAGCAATTTAAGTTACGAACATAGTTTCCACATCATGTCTTAATAAAACTCGTACAGTTATTTATATCCGGTGTGCATTAGACATACATTTCATTTAAAACTGCAGAGACAGAACATATTCATTAACTAAAATCCATTCAAAGTACATCGCACTAACGTTAACAATTCTATCAGTCACCAACTACAAGTAGAAAAACCGATAATAGTGGAATCTAAACGCGAAATTGAAATAACAAAAAGTACCAAAGCCACTAATACACCTAATCATGTCCCCTTGTGTGCTCTGCTCCTCTGAGCTGTGGGCAACTCCGACGTGTGTGGCCGGCTGCCGACAAAGCCCACATCTCTTTGACCGGTTCGGATCTGCCTCGTCCATATTGGTCCGTATCCGAGTGGCTGGGACGGCCCTCTCTCGCACGCCTCTTATTGGGGTCAGGGATGACAGCGGCCCGTATATGGTGGCCAGAACCCTCCGGAATGAGTGTGAAACCCATTGATACACACTGAAGACCGATGACTAGAATACACACCTGTGGACGTAGGCTCCCATGTAAGCCGTGAGTAGGCTACAGTATGCAGTGCGTGGGGGCACGGGAATGGGCTGAAGTATCCGCTAGTCACATGTGTGAGATGCAAGAGACTCTGTAGGCTACCGCAGTGAGAAAGACCAGTCGGAGTTGGTCTCGCGACGGACTCGGAGTATGTCTCGTGTACACAGTTAACGTGAAGCCCTAGCCGTCTAAGTGGCTCTATACACTTCACCAAGTGCTGACTAAATTGTTGTCCGGTTCCCATTTGCGCCTGAGCCTCTCTCCCCTTTGCGAAGACAATAATTTGGCCAACCTTCCGTATGTTGCCTCACTAGCGCGAGCACCAGGAGGTTTCGGACACCCTGAGGATCGAGTTCACCACCTCCAGATATATTCGTCGTCATGTGTCCGAATCTACTCCCTCATCACAATGTGTGTCCACAACGAATACTCAATCCGTTTGTCCAGCAATCGCCGGGTCTTCGGACCTAAATATCAAAAGCCAGTAATGGACTCGACCCTCTCTTAGGTACGTCGCATTCACAAGTAGCCTCCTTGCGTCTTTGCCTTGAAGGTGAGGGCAAAATTTGCCGCACATGTCGAAGCAGACATCCCCGGTATGCACGGAGGTAACAGCCTCGTCAGGACTCAAGCGCCCTTATGCCGTTTATGCCAGATAACCAGCAGAACCGGCTGCCGTGTCACATGCTCACGCAGTGGGAGAGAAAGAAGGACCACGACTCAGCCATTCTCACATCGATAATCGAATGCAACAGGAGTAGTTGGATTCCCGTCCTGTGCAATCCGGCAGCAACGTTCAAAACTGCAACAGATGAGGTGCCGTCAATAAAATAGGGCTTGCAATGACGAATGTCTACCATGGTGGAAAGTCTAGAATAGTCTGTGAAAATAAGCTCGAGACTCGTACCAACTGTCCACCGACACGAAACGGGCTCGTTGATGAGCGGATATTTTTAACCTTTTGGGGATATTTCAATATAGTTTTTGAGTATGTTTTTAGTTAGTTTTTAGTCTATTTCTAGTAGTTTTTTAGGAAAAATTCATATTTCTGACTTTACTATGAGTTGGTGTGTTTTTCTGTAATTTCAGGTATTTTTCTGGCTGAAATTGAGAGCTGAGCAAAAATCTGATTCAGGCTGAAAAAGGACTGCTGATGCTGTTGGATTCTGACTCCCTGCACTCAAAGTGGATTTTCTGGAGCTACAGAACTCAAAATGGCATGCTTCCAATTGCGTTGGAAAGTAAACATCCAGGGCTTTCCAGCAATTATATAATAGTCTATACTTTGCACAAGGATAGATAAGTAAACTGGCGTTCAAGCCAGTTCTCTGCCCCATTCTGGCGTCCAGCGCCAGAAAAGGATCAAAAATGGAGTTGAACGCCCAATGGCACAAAAACTGGCGTTCAACTCCACAAATGCCTCTGCACGTGGATTGCTTAAACGTCTCAGCCCAGCCACACACAAGTGGCCCCAGCACACCAAGTGGGCCCAGAAGTGGATCTCTGCATCAATCCATCATAGTCCACTCATATTTTGTAACCCTAGGCTACTAGTTTAGTATTTAAACAACTTTTAGAGACTTATTTTGTACCTCATGACATTTCAGATCTAAACTTGTATTCTCTGACGGCATGAGTCTCTAAACCCCATTGTTGGGGGTGGAGGAGCTCTGCTGTGTCTCAATGAATTAATGCAAGTATTTCTGTTTTCATTCAAACCCGCTTGTCCTATCTAAGATGTTCATTCGCCGCTTAACTGTGATGATGGTGATGAGCTGTGACACTCATCACCTTCCTCAACCCATGAACGTGTGCCTGACAACCACCTCCGTTCTATATCCGATTGAATGAGTGTCTCTTAGATTCTTTAATCAGAATCTCCGTGGTATAAGCTAGAACTGATGGCGGCATTCATGAGAATCCGGAAAGTCTAAGCCTTGTCTGTGGCATTCCGAGTAGGATTCAAGGATTGAATGACTGTGACGAGCTTCAAACTCCTGAAGGCTGGGCGTTAGTGACAGACGCAAAGGATAGTAAATCCTATTCCAACCGGATCGAGAACCAACCGGTGATTAGCCGTGCTGTGACAGAGCCGCAGTGAGCGTAGTTTTCACTGGAAGGATGGAAGGTAGCCATTGACAACGGTGATCCACCAACACACAGCTTGCCATAGGAGGACGTGCGTGCGTGAATCAGAAGACAGAGGAAAGCAGAGTTCAGAGGACAAAGCATCTCCAAAACTCCAACATATTCTCCATTACTGCACAACAAGTAACTTTTTAATTTATGCTCTACTGGTTATTCACAATTCAATTGATAAACATAATTGACTTCCTGACTAAGATTTACAAGATAACCATAGATTGCTTCAAACCAACAATCTCTGTGGGATTCGACCCTTATCAGTAGGTATTACTTGGACGACCCAGTGCACTTGCTGGTTAGTGGTACGCGTTGTGAAAAGTGTGATTCACAATTCGTGCACCAAGTTTTTGGCGCCGTTGCCGGGGATTGTTCGTGTTTGAACAACTGACGGATTATTTTGTTGCTTAGATTAGGAAAATCTTCTCTTTTTTTGGTTTAGAGTCTTTTATTATTTATCCCTTGTTAAAACACTTTAAATTTATAGCTCAGTTAATTAGAACGTGGTGTTTATGTTCATGGTAATTGGCTATCATATTTTTAAAAAACCTTTTTCAAAAAATAATTTTTCTATTAATAAGGTCCCATAACTCATTTGGCTAGAACATTAATTTGATTGGGTTAGAATCTTTTATACTCTTTTAAAACCTTCTTTTTCAAAAATAATTTTCTATTAAATTCTGTGCCAATCTTAATAAGGTCCATAACTCATTTGGTAGAACTTAATTTGATTGGGTTGAATCTTTTATATTTTTTTAAACCTTTTTTCAAAATAATTTTTCTATTAATCCTGTGCCAAACTTTAAGTTTGGTGTTTTCTTGTTGATTCCCTTTGATTTTCGAAAATTTTGGTTTGGTTTTCTAAAAATTTTAAGTTTGGTGTTCTTCCTTCATGTTCTTGTGTTCTTGTGAGTCTTCAAAGTGTTCTTGAGTTTTCTTGTGTCTTGATCTTAAAATTTTTAAGTTTGGTGTTCCTTGGTGTTTTCCCTCCAAAATTTTCAAAAACAAGGAGCATTAGATCTAAAAATTTTAAATCTTGTACTATCTTATTGTTTTTCTCTCCCTCACTAAATTCAAAAATATCTTTTCAAAATATCTTTTCTAACTTCCTATCTTTTCAAAATTTGTTTCAACTAACTAACCAACTTTTTGTTTGTTTCTTAACTTTTTCAAAACTACCTAACTAACTCTCTCTCTCTCAAATTTTCGAAAATATCTCCCCTCTTTTTCAAAAATTTCTGTTTTTTTTTAACTAATTATTTTTAATCTTTTTACGAAAAAAAAAATTTCAAAATTCAAATTCTTTTTAGTTATTTTATTTTATTTAGTATTTACTTCTTATAAAATAAAATAAATAAAAAGATAAATCAGTCCAAGTTATATCCATATATCCAGCATGGACATAAGTGGAGATGGACAGTCCAGGAGGACTTTGGGGTCATATTCTAACCCCTCTACTGCTTCGTATGGGAGTAGCATATGCATACCCTCCATTGGAGTTAGTAGCTTTGAGTTGAATCCTCAGCTCATTATCATGGTGCAGCAAAGTTGCCAGTATTCTGGTCTTCCACAGGAAGAACCTACAGAGTTTCTGGCACAATTTTTACAAATTGCTGACACAGTACATGATAAGGAAATAGATCAGGATGTCTACAGACTATTACTGTTTCCATTTGCTGTAAAAGATCAAGCTAAGAGGTGGTTAAATAACCAACCTAAGGCCAGCATAAGAACATGGAAACAGCTGACAGAAAATTCCTGAATCAATATTTCCCTCCAAAAAGGATGACACAGCTAAGGCTGGACATCCAAGGCTTTAAACAAGGAGATAATGAATCTCTTTATGATGCCTGGGAGAGATACAGAGAGATGCTACGAAAATGCCCTCTGAAATATTTTCAGAGTGGGTTCAGTTAGACATCTTCTACTATGGGCTTGCAGAAGGAGCTCAGATGTCTTTAGATTACTCAGCTGGTGGGTCTATCCATATGAGAAAGACAATCGAAGAGGCTCAAGAGCTCATTGATACAGTTGCCAGGAATCAGCATCTGTATCTAAGCAGCAACCCTTCCATGAATGAAGAGGTTAAAACAGTAACTGCTGAATTCAGTACTGTAAAACAAGCTGCTGAATTCAATCAGCAATTAGATTTTCTAACAAAGCAGCTAGCTGAATTCAAAGACAGGTTACAGGAGACAAGGATAGCTAATATACATATGGAAGAACAGTTTAAGCAAACAAAGCAGCAGCTATCAAAGCAAATAGCAGAAGAATGCCAAGCAGTTCAATTAAGAAGTGGGAAAACATTAAATACCCCACCTCAAGGCATCAAAAATTCAAGAAATGAGCAACCCACCATAGATTCCCCTGAGGACAGTAAGAGCCCAGGGAAAAATAATTCTGGCACTAAAACGCCAGAAAAGGGGTGGAAGGCTGGCGCTGAACGCCCAGACCATGCCCAAAACTGGCATTCAGCGCCAGAAACAAGGCAGGATTGGCGTTCAACGCCAGAAATGGGCAAGAATCTGGCGTTGAACGCCCAACAGGAGCACAGTTCTGGCGTTCAGGCGCCAGGAACAGACAGTGAGCTGGCGTCTAACGTCACTCCAGCTTCTGACTCTGGCATTCAATTGCCAGTGAGGGATCAGACACACACAAGTGCTGATAACAACCCCTCTAAAAAGGCTTCTTTAACCACTAAGGTTGAGGAATATAAAGCCAAGATACCTTATCCTCAAAAACTCCGGAAAGAGGAGCAGGATAAGCAATTTGCTCGCTTTGCAGATTATCTAAGGACTCTTGAAATAAAGATTCCATTTGCAGAGGCACTTGAGCAAATACCTTCTTATGCCAAGTTCATGAAAGAGATCTTGAGTCATAAAAAGGAGTGGAGAGAAACAGAAAGAGTTCTCCTCACTGAAAAATGCAGTGCAGTCATTCTGAAAAGCTTTCCTGAAAAGCTTAAAGACCCTGGGAGTTTTCTGATACCATGCATATTAGAAGGTGATTGCACCAAGACAGCTTTATGCGATCTTGGGGCAAGCATCAACCTAATACCTGCATCCACTATCAGGAAGCTTGGCTTAACTGAAGAAGTTAAACCAACCGGATATGTCTCCAACTTGCTGATGGTTCCACTAAATACCCATCAGGCGTGATTGAGGACATGATTGTCAGAGTTGGGCCATTCGCCTTTCCCACTGACTTTGTTGTGCTGGAAATGGAGGAGCACAAGAGTGCTACTCTCATTCTAGGAAGACCCTTCCTAGCAACTGGACGATCCCTCATTGACGTCCAGCAAGGGGAAATAACCCTGAGAGTCAACGATGACGAGTTCAAGTTGAACGCTGTCAAAGCCATGCAGCATCCAGACACATCAACAGACTGCATGAAAGTTGACCTTATTGACTCTTTGGTAAAAGAGATCAACATGGCAGAGAGTCTCGAATCAGAGTTGGAAAACATCTTTAAAGATGTTCAGCCTGATTTGGAGGATTCAGGGGACATGAAAGAGCCTCTGAACTTTCTTCTGAAAGAGGAAAAACCTCCTAAACCAGAGCTCAAGCCACTGCCACCATCCTTGAAATATGCATTTCTAGGAGAAGGTGACACTTTTCCAGTGATCATAAGCTCTGCTTTAAATTCACAGGAAGAGGAAGCACTTATTCAAGTGCTAAGGACACACAAGACAGCTCTTGGGTGGTCCATAGGTGACCTTAAGGGCATAAGCCCAGCTAGATGCATGCATAAATCCTATTGGAGGATAATGCCAAACCAGTGGTTCAACCACAGAGGCGGCTAAATCCAGCCATGAAGGAAGTGGTGCAGAAAGAGGTCACCAAATTACTAGAGGTTGGGATTATTTATCCCATTTCTGATAGCCCCTGGGTGAGCCCTGTTCAAGTCGTCCCAAAAAGGGAGGCATGACAGTGATTCATAATGAAAAAAATGAACTGGTTCCTACAAGAACAGTTACAGGGTGGCGCATGTGTATTGACTACAGAAGGCTCAATACAGCCACCAGAAAGGATCATTTTCCTTTACCGTTCATAGACCAGATGCTAGAGAGACTAGCAGGTCATGATTATTACTGCTTTTTGGATGGCTACTCAGGCTATAACCAGATTGCAGTAGATCCCCAGGATCAAGAGAAAACAACATTCACATGTCCATCCGGAGTGTTTGCTTATAGAAGGATGCCCTTTGGGCTATGCAATGCACCTGCAACCTTCCAGAGATGCATGCTCTCTATTTTCTCTGATATGGTGGAAAAATTTCTGGAAGTCTTCATGGATGACTTCTCAGTATATGGAGACTCATTCAGCTCCTGTCTTGATCACCTGAAACTTGTTCTGAAAAGATGCCAAGAAACCAACCTAGTTTTAAACTGGGAAAAGTGTCACTTCATGGTGACTGAAGGAATTGTTCTTGGGCATAAAATCTCAAACATGGGAATAGAGGTAGATCAAGCAAAAATAGAGGTAATTGAAAAATTACCACCACCTGCCAATGTTAAGGCAATCAGAAGCTTTCTGGGGCATGCAGGATTCTATAGGAGGTTTATAAAGGATTTTTCAAAAATCACAGAACCCCTAAGCAATCTGCTAGCTGCTGACACGCCATTTGTGTTTGACACAGCATGCCTACAGGCGTTTGAAACGCTGAAAGCTAAGCTGGTCACAACACCAGTCATTTCTGCACCAGACTGGACATTGCCATTTGAGTTAATGTGTGATGCCAGTGATCATGCCATTGGTGCAGTACTGGGACAGAGGCATGACAAGCTTCTGCATGTCATTTATTATGCCAGTCGCGTTTTAAATGATGCCCAGAAAAATTACACAACCACAGAAAAGGAATTACTTGCAGTGGTTTACGCCATTGACAAGTTCAGATCCTACTTAGTAGGATCAAAGGTGATTGTGTACACTGACCATGCTGCTCTTAAGTATCTACTCACAAAGCAGGATTCAAAACCCAGGCTCATCAGATGGGTATTGCTTCTGCAAGAGTTTGATATAGAAATAAGAGACAGAAAAGGGACAGAGAACCAAGTAGCTGATCATCTGTCCCGGATAGAGCCAGTGGAAGGGACGTCCCTCCCCTTCCTTGAGATCTCTGAGACATTCCCTGATGAGCATCTATTTGCCATTCAGGAAGCACCATGGTTTGCCGATATTACAAACTATAAAGCTGCAAGGTTCATACCCAAGGAGTACAATAGAATACAAAAAAAGAAACTAATTACTGATGCAAAGTACTACTTGTGGGATGAGCCCTATCTCTTTAAGAGATGTGCAGACGGAATTATTCGTAGGTGTGTCCCTAGAGAGGAAGCACAGAGAATCTTATGGCATTGCCATGGATCTCAATATGGAGGTCATTTCGGAGGTGAGCGAACAGCCACCAAGGTCCTCCAATGTGGTTTCTATTGGCCCACACTCTATAAAGATTCCCGAGAGTTTGTACGTAATTGTGACAGTTGCCAAAGAGCTGGTAATCTGCCTCATGGTTACGCCATGCCTCAACAAGGAATCTTGGAAATAGAGTTGTTTGATGTATGGGGAATTGACTTCATGGGACCTTTCCCACTATCATACTCAAACACTTATATTCTGGTGGCAGTTGACTATGTATCAAAATGGGTTGAGGCTATTGCCACACCCACCAATGATACTAAAACAGTGCTGAAGTTCCTCCAGAAACATATCTTTAGCAGGTTTGGTGTCCCTAGAGTGTTAATCAGTGATGGGGGCACTCACTTCTGCAATAAACAGCTTTACTCTGCCATGGTTCGGTATGGAATTCGCCACAAGGTGGCCACTCCATATCATCCACAAACCAATGGGCAGGCTGAAGTCTCTAACAGAGAATTAAAGAGAATCCTGGAACGGACAGTAAATACCCGTAGAAAGGATTGGGCAAGGAGCTTGGATGATGCTCTGTGGGCTTACAGAACAGCATTCAAGACCCCTATAGGGACCTCTCCATACCAACTAGTGTATGGTAAGGCATGCCACTTGCCCGTGGAACTGGAACATAAGGCCTACTGGGCAACCAGATTCCTAAACTTTGATGCCAAATTAGCAGGAGAAAAAAGATTGCTCCAACTAAATGAGCTAGAGGAGTTCAGATTCACAGCTTTCGAAAATGCCAAGCTATATAAAGAAAAATAAAAAAAGTGGCATGACAGAAAGCTGTCATCTAGAATCTTTGAACCTGGACAGAAGGTTCTGTTGTTTAACTCTAGACTCAGGCTATTCCCCGGGAAACTGAAATCCCGGTGGAGGGGACCATACGTGATTACAAGTGTATCACCATATGGTTATGTGGAGCTTCAAGATATTGATTCTGATAAGAAGTTCATTGTCAATGGACAGAGAATCAAGCATTATCTTGAAGGCAACACTGAGCAAGAATGCTCAAGGCTGAAGCTAGATTAAAAGCTCAGCAAAGTCCAGCTAAGGACAGTAAAGAAGCGCTTGTTGGGAGGCAACCCAATTTTTATTTATTCTCATGATTTTTCATGTTTTATTAGGTTCATGATCATGTGGAGTCACAAAATAAATATTAAAAATTGAAAACGGAATCAAAAACAGCAGAAGAAAAATCACACCCTGGAGGAAGCACCTGTCTGGCGTTCAACGCCAGAACAGAGCATGGTTCTGGCGTTCAACGCCAGAAATGGCTAGTAAATGGGCGTTGAACGCCCAAAATGGGCACCAACCTGGCGCTGAACACCCAGAGTTGTGTGCAATTCCCTCTTCTTTTGCTCGAGGGCGAACAATATTCTAAGTTTGGTGTGGTAAAACAATTATGTAAAGGATCTATAGCTCAGTGGTAGAACATGTGGCTGCAAATCAAGAGATACCTCAGGGGATGCACTTCCCTCCACATAATTATTGGAAGCAACTGAGGATAGAAATACCAAAAATCACTAGGAATCAAGCCACAAAGGCAAGGAAGAGACATAAAAGAGCTCAAGAACATCATTGGTGCCTCAAGAAGGAAATGCCATCATCACTAAGGTGGACTCATTCCTTGTTCTTGCTTTCTCTGTTTTTTGTTTTCTCTATGATAAGTGCTTATCTATGTCTGTGTCTTCATTACATGATCATTAGTAGTAATTAGTGTCTAGTTTGATTTTATCTCCAATTAAGCTATAGTTTATTTTTCTCATCATCATTAAACATGAATAAAATAGTAGATCTTTTGAATAAGAAGCAATAAAATTTCGAGTTTAAATAAAACAAATTCTAATTGGTTAAATGTGGTGGCAATGCTTTCTGTCTTCTGAATGAATGCTTGAACAGTGCATATGTCTTTTGAATTTGTTGTTTAAGACTGTTAAATATGTTGGCTCTTGAAAGAATAATGAACATGAGACATGTTATTGATAATCTGAAAAATCATAAAAATGATTCTTGAAGCAAGAAAAAGCAGCAAAGAACAAAGCTTGCAGAAAAAAAAAAAAAAGCAAGCAGAAAAAGCCAATAACCCTTAAAACCAAAAGGCAAGGGCAATTAAAAAGGATCCCAAGGCTTTGAGCATCAGTGGATAGGAGGGCCTAAAGGACTGAAATCCTGGTCTAAGCGGCTAAACCAAGCTGTCCCTAACCATGTGCTTGTGGCGTGCAGGTGTCAAGTGAAAATTTGAGACTGAGCGGTTAAAGTCAAGGTCCAAAGCAAAAAGAAGAGTGTGCTTAAGAACTCTGGACACCTCTAATTGGGGACTTTAGCAAAGCTGAGTCACAATCTGAAAAGGTTCACCCAGTTATGTGTCTGTGGCATTTATGTATCCGGTAGTAATACTGGAAAACAAAGTGCTTAGGGCCACGGCCAAGACTCATAAAGAAGCTGTGTTCAAGAATCATCACACTGAACTAAGAGAATCAATAACACTATCTGAATTCTGAGTTCCTATAGATGCCAATCACTCTGAGCTTCAATGGATAAAGTGAGATGCCAAAACTGTTCAGAAGCAAAAAGCTACTAGTCCCGCTCATCTAATTAGAATCTGAGCTTCAATCAAAAACTCTGAGATATTATTGCTTCTCAACCTATTAGTCTTCTATTTTATTTGTCTAGTTGCTTGAGGACAAGCAACAGTTTAAGTTTGGTGTTGTGATGAGCGGATATTTTATACGCTTTTTGGGGATAATTTCATATAGTTTTGAGTATGTTTTAGTTAGTTTTTAGTCTATTTCTAGTAGTTTTTAGGAAAAATTCATATTTCTGGACTTTACTATGAGTTGTGTGTTTTTCTGCAATTTCAGGTATTTTTCTGGCTGAAATTGAAGGAGCTGAGCAAAAATCTGATTCAGGCTGAAAAAGGACTACTGATGCTGTTGGATTCTGACCTCCCTGCACTCAAAGTGGATTTTCTGGAGCTACAGAACTCGAAATGGCATGCTTCCAATTGCGTTGGAAAGTAGACATCCAGGGCTTTCCAGCAATATATAATAGTTCATACTTTGCACAAGGATAGACGACGTAAACTGGCGTTCAATGCCAGTTCTCTGCCCAATTCTGGCGTCCAGCGCCAGAAAAGGATCAAAAACTGGAGTTGAACGCCCAAACTGGCACAAAAACTGGCGTTCAACTCCACAAATAGCCTCTGCACGTGGATTGCTTAAAGTCTCAGCCCCAGCACACACCAAGTGGGCCCCAGCACACCAAGTGGGCCCCAGAAGTGGATCTCTGCATCATCCATCATAGTCCACTCATATTTTGTAACCCTAGGCTACTAGTTTAGTATTTAAACAACTTTTAGAGACTTATTTTGTACCTCATGACATTTCAGATCTAAACTTTGTATTCTCTGACGGCATGAGTCTCTAAACCCCATTGTTGGGGGTGAGGAGCTCTGCTGTGTCTCAATGAATTAATGCAAGTATTTCTGTTTTCATTCAAACCCGCTTGTTCCTATCTAAGATGTTCATTCGCGCTTAACTGTGATGATGGTGATGAGCTGTGACACTCATCACCTTCCTCAACCCATGAACGTGTGCCTGACAACCACCTCCGTTCTATATCCGATTGAATGAGTGTCTCTTAGATTCTTTAATCAGAATCTCCGTGGTATAAGCTAGAACTGATGGCGGCATTCATGAGAATCCGGAAAGTCTAAGCCTTGTCTGTGGCATTCCGAGTAGGATTCAAGGATTGAATGACTGTGACGAGCTTCAAACTCCTGAAGGCTGGGCGTTAGTGACAGACGCAAAAGGATAGTAAATCCTATTCCAACCGGATCGAGAACCAACCGGTGATTAGCCGTGCTGTGACAGAGCGCGTGAGCGTAGTTTTCACTGGAAGGATGGAAGGTAGCCATTGACAACGGTGATCCACCAACACACAGCTTGCCATAGGAGGACGTGCGTGCGTGAATCAGAAGACAGAGGAAAGCAGAGATTCAGAGGACAAAGCATCTCCAAAACTCCAACATATTCTCCATTACTGCACAACAAGTAACTTTTAATTTATGCTCTACTGGTTATTCACAATTCAATTGATAAACATAATTGACTTCCTGACTAAGATTTACAAGATAACCATAGATTGCTTCAAACCAACAATCTCTGTGGGATTCGACCCTTATTCACGTAAGGTATTACTTGGACGACCCAGTGCACTTGCTGGTTAGTGGTACGCGTTGTGAAAAGTGTGATTCACAATTCGTGCACCACTCGTCCTTAGCACTGCAACAGTACCAGGCATCGTCAACTGGACTCCTAACACCCACCTTGGGAGCTCGTTGTACGACTCATCCCAGTCACCATAGATGAGGACAACAGCCTTCTGCTTCGCCAACCAGACCCTTCTGTAAGTCGGCCTAAACCCAAAGTGTGCGGCGGTGGCATTTAGTAGCACCTTGATGCTGACGGATGCATCAGCCCTAACCATTGGCATAATAAATGCCGATATCACATGGTAATCCAAACTGCTGTGGTCGCTGGAAATGGAGGTGGTGAGACAAGTATGCGGTCCGTTGTAACGTTTGACCTCCCAAATCCCCTTGCACTATCAGAGACTAAGCCGAATCAACCATGTGCACCCATTGCCGAACTCAGAACACTTGCCCACATACCGGCAATAGTCAGACTCCACGACCTTGTACTTTACCCCTCGTCGGATGCTGTAAGTCTTGACACTTAACAGGGCCTCTTCTTTATCCGGAAATTTCTGACCAACCTGAAACTCTGTCAGACCTGCAGACCCTTCAGCATCTTTAGCGCCAAATCCAGCCGGCTGCCCAAGAACCCCCTCCTGCCTCATGGCATCCAAGTCCAAAGAGAAAAAATATGGAGGGTACTGCTGTGTGCCAGAGCTAGAACCGCCGCCCGCCCCAGCAGGCTCACTTGCTCCAACATCATCGCCACTGTCATCAGCAATCATATCCGGCTCGACATCATCGTCCTCTGGATCATCCAAGAATCCATCTCCAACCCCAGCCGGTGCAGCACACTGTAAAGAGGTCCGCAGATATTCCCCTTCTCCGACCTCGTCGCCTACACTGCCGTTGAGATCAACAGCGAACAAGGGGAGGCAACAGGTTGGACGGGTGGCTCGTACGCAGGGACGGAGGAAGATGCAACGGCAGGTCTGGAGCTAGAACCGACTACCGTGGCTAAAGTGGTGGTATTCCGGTTCGAACCCCCGAGCTGGACACCGCATCAACCAACTTTGCCAACAGTTCTAGTGTCCTCACCTCTGGAAACTGCCGGCGACAATGAAACATGACCTGCAAGTCCTCATCACTCCCGATCGTGAAACAATCGTACTTTACGGTTTCCTGGAGCACCGTGATTGGAAATCGATAAAAAAACTTCTTAACTCATTTCACACCTTCCAGACCTAGTTTCAACAGTACAGAGCTAACAAGGTCCTCATACGTCGTCGTAGGCCTGACGATAATACAGAGAGGATCCTTATCAGTGAACTTCACACTGGAACGAGTTTTCCTCTTAATGGATCCTCTGTAGTGAACCAACACTGCGAAACTCTCCTCACTAGCCATGTTACTCCCCTCTAATGATAGCAACTCCCGTTCACACCATATATATAGAGCTCTGGTCCTCACTAATTCGAACCAAGCTGGTTCGAATTACTTAAGGAGTGTAATTCGAACCTATTTGGTTCGAATTATGAAGTTAGAGTTCGAACCAAATTGGTTCGAATTATGTGGCTATGTGGTATATGTGTAATTCGAACCTATTTGGTTCGAATTACTTGGAAAGTGAGTTCGAACCATATTGGTTCGAAATACATAGAAATGTGCTTTGGTTGATTGATGAATCAGATTTTGCTTTGGCTTATTTGTGTCAAATTGTTCTCCCTTTGGCTTGTTTACGTTTTTTACCCTAACTTTAATATGAGAATTAAATTCTCATTAGAATTAAAATCTATGTTATTTTTTTATCCAAAATATAAAATAAAAATATAATTATCTAGAGAATCCCATTTTAGAAATTTCCAATCAAGTTCTAAAAGAATTGAACTAACGGTTAAATTTATTAAAAAAAAAATTTACTAATTCTTAAATTTTTTTATTGATATTTTTGTAATAACTAATTAATTCAAAATCGAAGTCTGCAGAAACTTTGTTATCATTTTACTCTTTGAATATTGAATCATCTTTCTCCCCAATCTTCCTCTTTTGTACTATGCAATGAAAATAAACTCAAAAAATATATATTTAGAAATATCAATTCTTGTCTTGTCATAGATTTGTCATTAACTTTTTTTTTTTTTAATTTGTCTCTAACTTATTAAACCCATACACAACAACAGTCTTTATCTAGAGTTGGCAATAGAAAGAGTAGATTAAGGTATAGACCCAACATTAATTTTACCTACGAGTTTATAACATGTTAAATTGCTAATCTTAATTCTACCCGTTTTTAATTCGTAAGTATCTGATCCCACTTGCATCATTAAAAAAATATAATATTTAATAATTTAATGAGATTTTGAAATTGTAATTTAGTATTTATATATCATTAAAAAGATTTGACTTTTATATAATAAAAGTGTTAAATATTTAATTGAAAGTCTTAGCTTAGTGGTTAAAGACTTTGAGTAAATTATTAAAATAATATTTAAAAGTTCGCATCATTGACAAAATGAACTTTAAAAGATGCTAACCACAAATAAGTTCTCGAAAGATTTAAAAACGCGACAAAAAAATTAGATATTAAATATATATTCTAAAAATGATTTTAAAGATCAAATTTTGATGCAAAATCATTATTAGAAAAATAAGATCTTTCTATACTTAAAATTTAATAATTTTTTGTCAAGTGAATTTTAAAAAAAAAATATTATGAATGATTGTATTTTTCTAGAAAATAAAAAAAATTTAGAGATCAAATTTCGTTCAAAATTTTTGTATACACCTTCTAAATATTTATTTAAATATTGTCACAAAAATTTAGAGCTAATGAATAATCCAATTATTAAATCTAAAAATTTTTTTATTTACAAAAATTATAATATTTATTTGTTTTTTTTTATCTTATTTTAAATCGTTTAGAAACTGTTTGATCGATAACATTTTTTAAAGACTTTTTGTAAGCGATTGAATTTTTTGAGTACCGAATTAGTAGTTAACATAAAAGACTTTACATAAATAAAAAATTCTTGATTCAATACTCATTCTTTACACATTTTTTATATAATATAACATATAATTATATATAATTGGTCGGATAAAATTGCTGCTGCCACATCTATTTCTGTCTTTTGGCAAGTTGCTTAATCCTTATTAAAGCCTTTTTGTCAAAATTATAACTTAAATCATGTCTTCGCAATTCTCTCTATCTTCGCAATTAAGATTGGCTTATCAATTTTATTATGGTGAACGAATTAGTTCATTGTTTGGTACAATCATTAATACCCTATATATAAGGTAGCGTTTGTTTTGAGGTATTGAGACAGAGACTGAGAGACTGAAACTCAATATCGTGTTTGTTAGTTCAGAGACTGGTACTAAAATTTCTGTCTCTGTTTTTAAAATTTCAGTATTTCAGTACCTCCAAAAAGTAGGGATACAGGAGACTGAAATTTTTAGAGATGGAGACTGAAACTTTAATAACATTTTATATCTAAAATACTTTCATTTCAATTAATTAATTCTAATTTTACCCTTTGTGCAAATTAAATTAGAGTATCAATATTGTTTCAATTCCTGTCTCCCATTTTGCACCAAATAGAATACTGAGATTTATTTCAATCCCTGTCTCTTAGTCTCTGTCTCTCAGTCTTAGTCTTTCGGTCTCTGTATCTCCACCAAACGCTACCTAAGAGTGTACCTCACTAGTCTTTAATTTTAACATTTTGTAAATTTTATTTATTTATTTATTTTACTGACCATAAATCATATTTTTGTAATAGATTGAAATACTTAATACTATAATAATGAAAAATTATAGCATCAAATAGTTAACGACATAAGTTTCGATGATGATATTCTAATTTTCTCCTAAAGATTTAGATGTATAATTTCAAATTTTCCTAAGCACTTTTAATGAAGTTTCAAGTAATAAAAAACATGACAAATGGAAGATGAGAGATATTATATTTAACTTGAAATTTAGATGTATTAAACTCAATAATATTTTATACTCAACCAAAAAAAAATTTCAACAACATTAATTAATTATTATTTTTTTCATCACGTCATTTTTCTACAATTTTATTCACAAAAACCTATTTGATTCGAAATGTTTAATGACTGGACTATTCGTTATATAAACCAAAAAAATAAGATGATAGAAAACAAAGGAAAAATTAGTGAAATAGAAAAACAGCTTTTCGTAATTTTTTTTTAATTGTAAACTAAATTAGGTTAAAAAGTTTTCAAAAAATTACAAAATATAGAAAATATAAAATTTAAGACAACAAAATGTTACAAGTTTTTGAAAAGTTTATTAAAAAGGGCATTACTATGTTTGTTTATTTAAAAAATTATTTATTTATTTTTAAATCTATAAATTTATCATAGAACTTTGAGACTCATTTATTAAAGGGTGAATACCCATTCCGGCGCCTGATAATTTTTTCGAAAGACTTAGAGGCCTTCGACAAAAAAAAAGTTTCCTTTTTGACCTTTGGTATTTAACTTCGTGGACTTCTCTGTCAATGATCTCTCTTTGAAACATATTTATGTGACACGTTAATTACTAATATATTTTTTATTTAATTTTTATAAGTAAAAAATTTAAAAATCACTAATATTTCTTAGTTTTACACCGTAAATTTAGCTAATATATTTGATAAAAGTAACAAAAAAAATATAAAAAAAAAACTAAACGGCCTTGATAATTATCATTAAAAGACAACGAGGCTCCAAACAAAAAAGAATTTATCAATTCTAGTTGGCTCTTAATACATTAATCAATAGTTTAACATTTTTTTTTTGGTGACTAATAGTTTAACATGCTATATTGGCTTATTCCATTAATACAAAGAGAAAATATTGATAAAGAAGCTAATCAATCTCATAGAAATAAAGATCAAAACCTGAAAAATGATTTTTTTTATTGAGAATTTCGTTGTCTTTTGAGATAATTGTCAGAAGCCATTTAAATTTTTTCTCTTTATTAAAAAATCAAAAATACTTTATACATACTAAAAGTTAATTATCAAATTAATCACTATATATTTATATATAAATATATATTATTTAATTTATTTTTAATATATATTGATAGAACTAACTGATTTGTAAATAATTTTTAGAGTAATTACTCAAATTAGTCCTTAAGAATTTTAAAAACAGATATTTTAGTCCTCAAAAAAAATTAATACACAAAAATATCCCTAAGATTTTATTCCGGTAGATAAATTAGTCTCCAGTTTATTTTTCAGCAGAGTAATTACCCAGATTAGTCCCCAAGAATTTTAAAAACAGTCATTTTAGTTACCAAAAAAATTAATACACAGATTAATTCCCAACGTTTTTCTTCATCAGATATAACAGTCCTCCATCTAAAAATAAAATTATTATTATTATTATTATTATTATTATTATTATTATTATTATTATTATTATTATTATTATTATTATTATTATTATTAATTGTACAATAATACTGTACTATAATTTTTTGTATTTTTTGGACAAAAATAATGATAAATTTATTCATTAGATTCTAATGTATGTATTTATAATATAAAAGTATATATATATAGCCACTCAATAATAATAATAATAATAATAATAATAATAATAAAATTATTAGAGATTATTCTACCAGAAATTTAAGGTTAAAACTATTTGACAATTTTATATTTAATATAATTAAAAGATATTCTATTTTAAAAAATATATTTATATTAAAAAAATATTTTAATTTGGATTTCAAAACATCATTATTCACCTTACTTGTTTCTAACGAAAAGAGTATATTAATATATTAGTGGCATCGTTCACATGCATAAGGCTAAGTTAATAATAATAAAGGTTGACATATAGTAAAAGTAAAATAGACGGGGACTGTAATACCCTACTACACAGAGTTTTACACCTATGATGTAAAATAGAGGTGGCGAGGCGCTACGACCTCTAAAAATGAATATATATATATATATATATATTGAAAAGAATACAGTATACGAGGAGTCTTGAAAAACGAATAAAACAAAATCACAAAAATAAAAAGCACAACGCTCAGGAAACGTGATTACTTGCGTGTGAAGAAACTAAGGTTCAAAGGCATAAATAAACAGAAAGTAGGAATAGATGGTCAAGAATACAAAATAACAAGCTCCTACTCAGCCTGCGAAGCTAAGACTGGCCGGAGAATATTTACATACATATATACATATCCCAAATTCAAAATACATAGATAAAACCCTAGTTCTCCATAATCCTCTAGGAAGAGCAAAATAAACAAGTATATAAGAGGAGATTTATATATATATACATATATCAAAAGTACAAAGGAAACCCCAAAATCAAAACCACTTCGCTACAGAAGCTCCAGACGCCTACTGAGGTGCCTCTCGACCTGCATCTAAAAAACAACAACACAGTATGAAATGAGAACCAGAGATTCTCAGCATGGTAAAGGTGCCACACATATAAGATATAAGGTCCTGGGAATGTCAGAGGCAATCCTAGAACACCATCACTCGAATATAAAGCTTAAGGAACTAAAAACGAAAGCCATAAATGGGTGGTTCTCTAAGGCTTTCTAAATTAAACTAATTCCTTAAACCTAACTAAAACTGAATTAGAATCCTAAATCTCTCTGTCTTTCCTCCGTTCCTCCATCTCCGATGAAATTACAAAGACAAACAAGCAAACAAAGGCAAACACAGGTAGAATACAAATAGTACAAATAGTAAGTATAACAACTAGCATGTTATAAGCAGTTAGGCATTCCCAGTTAATGCACAATCAAACAACTCAAACAATATGCACATGATGCATGCCTGTCCTATGGCTGATGAGGCTCATCTGTCGGTTATCAAGCCAACCCGACAAGTCCGGCTACTAAACCCTGGACTGTCCCCCGTCGTGCATCCCCACGAGTTTATGCATAGTTTTTTCTCTTTTTATTCATAATTTATACATTCATATATATAACTTTACTTAAAGGGGGGTTACCATTCCCGGAAATTTATGCGTGTCCGGTCACCCTTACGACGTAGGTCAACAAAATATCGAGTCTCAACTTGGAACACGTGGTGGCAAGCCATGGTGCTTTACCCAAGAAAACTCGTATCTCAGATAATCATTTCACATACATTTATTAACATCTCATAATCATTCATTATGGCTGTAAAGTCACTTTATACATTATATGTTTGTACCTTTATACATAGTTTATCATAATCCGGAGCAAGTGGGGCGAAACCACAACCCCTTGCGTCTACCCGGGGAGCCTCTATACTAACCAACCTGGAGCAAGTGGGGTGAAAACATAACCCTTGCGTCTACCCAGGAGGTACGTTCTCATATGCCCAAGAGGAACAAAGGAGGGATCCTAACCTCCCACCATCTTACTGGGGGCAATTTTACAATACCAGGAGAAACAAGGAAGGGGATCCTCACCTTCCACCATTTTCTGGGGTCGTACTTTCAAGAAAGAGTACTCAGATACAATATTTATTCCTTTTTTTAGCCAGTTTCATAGTTGAAATAGTGTATACACACACACACACACACACACACACAAGCACTCTACCTTCTTATACCTAAATCATCACTTCTCAAACTTTTTTCATCTCCAAATTACCACCTATACCTAGCTTCATCTCATTACTAGACTTACTAACAAGATCTAGGACCAAAGGAATAAAATAGAGGTTTAAAGATTTGAAATTAAACTTTAAAACACAAAACTCTATTTTTTCTGAAACAGGGTCACGCGTACGCGTGGGAGTGCATTACTAAAAGATCACGCATACGCATGGGCGTACAATTCTCTATACTCGCATACGCAAACACCCTACTCGCGTACGCAAGATACCCAACCTGGATTCATTGGTCACGTTGTGTGCAGTGGTCGCGTACGCAAGTTATGTAGAACAGCAAAAATGCTGAATGCTGCAGAATTTTTAGCTTTACACTCCTAACTTCATACGCGCATAACTTTTTCGTTTTAAAATATTTTTCATCCGTTCTTTGAACGGCATAAACTTCACGGATCCAATTTTTATTTGAAAGAAGTTTGAAATAATTTGGGGGTCTGGAAGCTAAGTTATGTCTCGCCGAAATTTGGCTAAAAATCAATTTTTCACAAAAACCTCAAACCTCAATTTTCATTAAAACCAAACTTCATTCCCATTTCCTATATATGTATCCAGCACAACAACATACCACTTTAAAATGCCAAAACCTCCATGTCATAACTTAATCAATTTTACTTTTATATGCACAATCCCATATACAAATTACTCAACTAAACAACAAAGTCATCATCCTTCATCACATATACATGTTCATTTCTTAATATCTTGCCAATTATCACTAATTCACCATATAACATTATATTCCATCACCAACATCAGTTATCAAGTTAAAAATCAACCGAAAATCAACAATCATTATCAAGGTACTAAACATTTAACGCATTCAAATATTCACACCTAACCTATAGTCATCTAGCCTAAATTTTCACAAAACCTTACATATTAAATACGAGAAACATGAACCATACCTTGGCCAGTTCCTTCCTAAGCTCAAAAACACTAAGAATTCAAGCTTCAAGATTCTCAATCAACTCCAATGACTCCAACCACCAAGGGTTTATTTCAAGAGCTCTAATTCACCAATTCAAACTCCAATTTAACATAATTTCAATCTAATTCATACAATTCACTAAATTAGCAGAAGGGTATACAAAATTGGATAACCACAACGGTTCAGAGTTTTCATACCTTACCCATTAATGATTGGAGTATAATCCCATAATTATCCAATGTTAGATTGCTCCTAAACCACCAAAATCATCAAAATCACTCAATGCACACACAAAAACACGAAATAGAAAGGGGAAAGGAAACTGGGCACAAATCACAAGGGTTCTTACCACTTTATTTGGATAGAAATGAAGAGGACTCCGAGATGAATGCATGGTCCCAAACGGCTTGTCAATCGGAGCTCCGAATTGAAAGTTACAAGGGTTTGAAGTTGGAAGGGAATAGTTATCTAGGGTTTATGTTCCTTCTCTTCTCCTCACCGTGGCTCCCTTCTTTCTCAATGAGTTCAGATTGTTTGCGGCTGAAAGGGGGGGTGAAGGGGGTTATATGGGTTGGGCTTTAGGCCCAATATGGACCCGGTTCGATTGGTTTGGTTCGTTTGGTCTAATTTTGGGTCAAATTCTTTGAAATTAGTGTTGAAATTATTGTTTTAATTAGGTATATCTTATTTTATTAAAATTTACATTTCTAATTTTTTATTAAAAATTAATTTATTGATTAATTATTCGCTAATTTTACAGAGTTTACAGGGACTGTTATGTTTAATAGAGAAAAATATTAAAAATTAATCTGTATATTAATTTTATTTAAAGACTAAAATGTTTGCTTTTAAAATTCTTGGGATTGCTTTGAGTAATTACTTTAATTTTTATTATTCGCCGATCGAATTTTTTGACTTTGATATGGAGTAAGTGTTGGTGTATGGCATGGTTATGGGGGTATACGGTATTTCATCGGGTTGTGATGGCTGCGCCAAGTAAATCGGACGGTACACAAATCGGACCATTTAATTTGTGTACTGACGTCCATGTGGCGCGCATGCAGCAGGTTTTCAGGTTGGCTTCGTTGCTTCCTATGCACCATCGAATGTCACCCCTCCCAGCATTCATCATTTTCACTCTTATACACTCTTCTGAACGGCTTGCTCTCCAATTCTACTACTATCTTCATTTTCAGCCATTCTTGGACCACAAAGTAGCAGAAAAAAATTAAAAACAATGTTAAGAATACCAAGAATAAAAAAAGTGAATCAGCCAAAATTTCACATTGTAAATTATCTTGGACATTCAAATTATGTAAGTTTTTATTATCCAATATTTTGATTTAATAAAAATAGTAGTGATAATATTAGATTTTAGTAGAAATATTATAGCAGTACTAATTAGAGATTAAAAATGTATATATGATATTATTAAGTGTTAGAAATAGTGAATAAAATATAATTAATTTATAAAATCTGTGAATAATTATTGAGCTAAATGTTATTATAAATGTAGTGTTTAGATATTTAATTTAGGATTAATAACTTATTATTATTATTATTATTGGTTGGAATGAAATTTTAATTAATATATATTTTTAATTGTATTGTACTAGAAGTAGAAGTATGAATTTAGCATAGTTTAAGTTAAGTAAAAAAATATGAATTTAATAAATTATTTATGATTATTAATAATTGAATTTAACATAATTTAGTGTAATTTAGACAATAAATTAATAAACACTAAATCTAAAATATAAATTTAATATATTGCTTATGGTTATTATTAATAACGTTGGTTTTTAAAAAATAATAATAATAATAATAATAATAATAATAATAATAATAATGTTAGAGGTTATATAAATAAAAAATATATATCAATTTTATAAATAATTTATCATTATTAAAATTATTTTATATATATAAATTAGAAATGAATAATAATTATTATTGTAAAATAAATAGATTTTAGAGATTTGTGCTGTTGTAAAAAATGACACATATATGAATATAAATAATTTGTGACTGGTTATATAAATAGGAAATGAATAATAGTTTTTATTATAAAATAAATAGATTTTAAACGTTAGAAAATATATTTTAGAGGTTATATAAATAAAAAATATATATCAATTTTATAAATAATTTATCATTATTAAAATTATTTTATATATATAAATTAGAAATGAATAATAATTATTATTGTAAAATAAATAGATTTTAGAGATTTGTGCTGTTGTAAAAAATGACACATAAAATTTGTGACTAGTTATATAAATAGGAAATGAATAATAGTTGTTATTATAAAATAAATAGATTTTAAACGTTAGAAAATATATTTTTAATGTATGTAAAAACAATAATTAGATTTATATTTTAAATTTATTTTAAGGTTAATTAATTTTTGTTATAAGTTAATAAATATGAACGTAGGATTTTTGTATAACAGATTTAGTATGTACGTTTGAAATATAATTATACTGGTAGTTATAATGAAAATGTGAGCATAATTATATTATTGTTAATATAATTATATTATATTGGTAGTTATAATGAAAATGTGATATTGTAGGGTTCACGAATATTGACATGTGACCATTTAATGTCACCGGATCCGTACAACCAAATTGTTGAGTGGTATTTACGAGAGACTGGTTTTTATCACGTTTTTCAAATTGGAATCATCCAATGTCAGTTAGCAATGATTAATGCGCTAATCGAAAGATGGCGATCTGAGACTCACACATTTTATTTTTCGGTTGGTGAGTGTGCTGTGACATTGGAGGTTGTGGCGATAATTCTTGGTTCCCGGTTACAGAACTGACTATGAGTAGTTTTGAGGTTTTAGAGGCCGAATGCTTGCACTAGTTTGGGGTTACACCAAGGAAGACGGATTATAGAGGAAGCTTCATAAAGTTGATGTGGTTTAGGGGTTTGCAAGATCGCATAGTCTTGACTGATGATATTCACATTCAGAGGTATGTAAAGTGCCACATAATGTTATTATTTGGGATAATTCTGTTTGGAGACAAGTCGGGTGCAGCGGTGTATTGGAAATTTCTGCCTTTGCTTCGTAACTTCACTGGGATCATACAATTTAGTTGGAGTTCGGCATGCCTCGGGCACTTGTATAGATCATTGTGTAGGGCAACTCGTGTCGACTGCAAGGAGATGAATAGTCTACTGACACTTTTGCTTACTTGGGCTTGGATTCATCTACCATTTCTTGCGCCGATTCCCAGCAATCCCCGAGTGTTTCTGATTGCAAACAGGTAAAATGAATTACTGTATGCCTTGAATAAGTGTAGGAAATTGTATTTTATTTTTTACAAGATAAGTTAACTAAGAGATTGTTTGACGATAGGTGGCGTAACTAGGATCATGAAAACCGGCCTTACAGATATCATTTTTTTGCTCATTATAAGAGGTTGTTGGATGATCTGCAAGAAGGACATGTATATTGTAAAAGACTAGTACTTGATTTTGTTTGGTCAATGAATTATTTGTTGTGTAATCATTTTATACTTTCGAAGTGTCCAGTTTGTTTGGCAGGCTTATGGTGTCGAACACATTAAGCTAAACGTGATTGCCAACAAACCGAGGTCCATGGTAAGCAGGCCATGTTATAGAATTTTTCAGTGGCTTAAACCTAGCTATGTATACTCTTTGAACTTGGTCCATCTTGTATACGTCATGAACGTACACTTGCCAATCCAACCGCTGATTTGCACAACAAGCAAATACATGTTAACACGGAATTCGGTCAACCTGAAATTCACCACAGTCGCAACATTGTCGGTGTAGGCCAACTGCATACTTTACCCCACTGGGTATCTCACGTACTTCAAAGACTTCATTTTCTCTGTCAAAGCAACTAACCTGGATGTTTTCCGATGCCTCTTGATTTGCATGCAACTTGGAGGTCACAAGCTCAGAGAACACATGTCCAGCATTAATATGAGCCTCAGCCTCGACTCTTTTCCTGGTGAACAACTCATTTAGTCTGTAAAATGTTGCCTTAACAAGCACAGTGACTAGGAGATTGCGTGCCCCCTTCAAGACTGAGTTGATGCATTCCATAAGATTGGTGGTCATATGACCCCATTGGTATTCACCATTAAATGTCAAAGCACACTGCTCATGTGGGATCTGGTCCAGCCAGTTGGTGTAAGCCTCACCGTATTCGTGTAATCGTTGATAGCACATCTGGTACTCCCGAATCATCATCGAATATCCTATGATAAAAAATAGTCAACTATGAACAACATTCTTTTCAATTGTAGTTATAACAATAACAGAGTTCCTTTTATTCAAACTTATCAATATTGATGATAAGCTTCTGCAGGTAAGGTGCCTTGAACTTCCTCAAGAAGTTCAACTCAATATGCCTGATAAAAAATATATGGAAAGCTCTAGGAGGAGAACAAGCCCCATTACTATGAGCAATAGCTGACCTGATGGATTCTGTCGATCAGAGATAAGTCCTACACCATCACGTGTCACCACATGTTATCGTAAGTTACTAAGAAAAAAGTACCACGTCTCAGAAGTCTTTTCCTCCACTATGACAAATGCAATAGGCACGATATTGTTATTGCCATCTTTTGAAACTGTAACCAACAAACAACCCTTATATTTTCCATATAAATGAGTCTCGTCCACCTGCACTACTGGCTTACAAAGTCTGGATGCTTTAATACAAGGATAATAACTCCAGAAGACTCGATGTAGTACACGGATATTAGGAACCAAATCATCCCCCTGGTACACAAGCATTGTTTCAAAATGAACCACTCTTGACGGCTCGCTTCATCCGTCACATATTTGGTTTGAAATTGAACGAACCCACCAAACACAGATAAATGATACCTGTATAAAATACACGATACTCTCCTAGATATTTGAGAATTTAACTTCTCACAAATTACACTTTTTAATTCCACAAATGACAATGTGAACAAAATAACATCTAATGAATTTTCACATACAAATTGAACTCCTTCATATGTTTATAATAAAATTTGTCCATAATAATATATTTTTAATATAATTCTATCATCCATGATAATATACATATATAAAATACTCTCAATCTCACTATTTTTTTTTTAAAAGAATGGAGAAGAAAAACGAGAAAAGAGGAAGAACATTACTTCCTGAGATTTACAAATGATGAAAAAAAAAGAAGTGGGGAGTTTTGAGAAATTTGATATATATATATATATATATATATATAAACAAATAAATTAGACTGATTAGTGTTTTCTTGAATCAAAAAATTTTCTCAGTTCAAAAATTAATAGGTTCGATTTGAATTGTCTATAAATTTTACTCTACATAAATTAGACTGTTTAATTTGTATTTTTTTCTCTTTTTATAAAAAAACTAAATAGTCCAATTTTTTCTCCCTAGATTTAAGAAAGTAACACTATCACAACGGTATATATTTCTTAAAATTCCATAATCGAGTGTAACACACATGTGATCCGCATATTAAAAAAAATTAGCCTCGCCTATCATTGATGATAAAATAATTGTTCTACCTAAATATGCCACGCACCTAGTGCGATTGCGTCAAAGCCATACGACCGAAAAAAAAAAGGGTAGGTACAATACTATTCTTTCAATTCCATACGAAACTATCAAAAAAAAAAATTTGATGTATTGATATTCTAAAATATTTTATATATTTATTTAATTATATTTATTTTTTTAAATAATTATATATAATTAATATAAAAAATAATTTTTTTTATTAATATAATATTATTAGATGTATGTATAAAATTATTTTTTTAATAGTGTATTAAAATTAAATTAATAAAAAAAAGGGAAAACAGAAACTTAAACACCGCGATTCTTTGGTTTTCTGAGTTCAACTTGCAAGTTGCAACCTTTGAAGCAAAGTTAAATAAAAGAACCAAGATCCACACTCACTCAATCACGGTGGATGTTATAATATTTTTTTTTATTGTTTGAAATTTTAAAATTTTTTTATATTATTAATATTGTAATATACATTGGTGCAGTATTTTAGGAGATATTTTATTAATGGAGTTTTTAATTTTTATTGTATATTAATAACGTTATTAAACAATTAACAAGGTAAAGGAGTTTCAAAACTCTAAACAATAAAAGAGTATTGTAACATCCACCTTCTATCGGTCTCCTCTCTCTCTCTCCAATCCTCGCTTTTCTATAAAAGGAGAGAGCAGACAAATCCAAAGATTTCATTATTCATCGCCCACTTCCACAGCTCATCCTTTTTTTTCCTCCATTTTTCTAAGTAATTCACTACGACTCCACACTATTTCTTAGTCTCTTTCTCTCACCACTTCTCAGCTCGTGTTTTCAGCTTAAGCTTGTGAGATAAGAGTTCCTGTTATGAATTCTAAAACTCAATTATATAAGCGTTTATTCTATTTAACCTATTTAATTTGGTTTTTTCCTGTGTGAAATTTGACCCTTTTTTACTTTAACATACATGGAGAGAGTGCAGTGAGATTCTATGAAATACTAATGCATTCACTTTAATTCAAACTTCAGATATTAATTAATGGTTGTATTCAAAAGCGTTTCAGAACCATAAGTTCAATCTCAGTCCCTGCTTTACTTCTAGCCATCAATTCTTTTTTCTATTTTATTTTATTTTATTTTTTCGTTTGTTTTTGTTCATTTTGATAATTTAGTTAGTCATCTGAAAATTTGGATAACTTCTTTCCAGTTTTGGATTTTTCTGAATTAGAGTTCACATTGAACAGTTCCATCACATTACTGAAATGTTCATGGTGTTTGTAGCTGTTAAGTCTTAGTTGTTAAGTCATAGCTGCAAGTATCTTGTAGCTTAGCCTTTATATTTATCTTGTTCATGGTGTTTTTTCTGTTCTATCCAGATACCATAAAGAGGGTTGGTGCTTTTTGTCATATTCTAGGATTAAGCGGTGTTGTGATGCATTAAAACTGTTTGTTAACTTGCTTAAATGAAATGTTCCCTTTTTTTTCATTGCATTGTGTTGTTTCAGAGTGCAGATAGATTGAATGTTGTGATCCAAAATGGGTTCACATAGTGCTGTTCTACTCCAAGTGTTCATAGCCCTTTGCCTTGTTGTGTTCCAAAGTTCTGCTGTTAAAGTAGATGCTGATCTAAACACAACCCTCACTGTAGATGCTTCTGATTCATCTGGAAGTCCGATACCGGACACCCTTTTGGGAATATTCTTTGAGGTGAGACTAAGCTTATTTTCTCTCTCTCCAATCCTTTTGGAATTGCTATTTACATCGCAGTTTTGATCTGATGTGGAGGCTGTCAAGTCTTAGTTTCCCGTTATTTCAAGCATACACTATCTATCAACTGTGAGGATCATATCACCCCAAGAAATAAACAAATATTGTCCATATTAATTGGATTGTAATATGTTATAAATTAATTCAATTTTATGCTAATTAGTTCAAGAATTGCCCTTATTTCTGGTGTATAATAAATTTTTATCCTGAACTAGATTAGAGAGTAACTTGACTATAATGCATACAATTTGTAGAAGAGAAGCCTATGAATGTAAAGTCTGCAAGAGAAAAGAAAAAGATTTTACCAATGATATTGATATCTGAAGAGTTAAATTAATAGCCAGTAGGAATAAAAATATGGATTACCAAAGGAATCGCATTGGACTTTGAAGACTATAGACATTTGCTTTATGTAATGCACCTGTGTATCCGATTTGATATCACCTTGTGCTTCACATATCAGAAAGAGATTGATTTCTTGAATTTCATCTGCAGGAGATAAATCATGCTGGTGCCGGGGGATTGTGGGCAGAGCTCGTAAGCAACAGAGGTTATTTCCATGTTCCCAGAACTTTTAAATGACAAACTAACAGTGAAAAGTTTTTCCACAATATTTCATCTAAATCTTTTTATCACTTTCTTAAGAGAAGTGTATTAATATAATGGTTGAAGGGTGATCTTACTTTATCGTCGATCAAGAGTGAACTATTTTATTTAAAGAATGCCTTCGAGATCATTTGAAATATAATTAATTCTTGTTCCAGGATTTGAAGCTGGTGGACCTAATACTCCATCAAATATTGATCCCTGGGCAATTATTGGAAATGTATCATATATAAATGTCGAGACTGATCGTACCTCCCTGTTTGATCGCAATAAGATTGCACTTCGGTTGGAGGTGTTATGTGACACAACAGGTGACAATATCTGCCCAACTGGCGGAGTTGGTGTCTATAACCCTGGTTTCTGGGGCATGGTGAGACTAGTTGATATTTCCTTGCGTCTTTCAATTGTTTACAAAATGTTTTTAAGATTAAACACAGTCTATAGCTGTCATTTAGTTTCCATTATTTAGGTACAAATTTTAAATCAGAAACTCATTATGTTCAATCTATGATTGGAACTGAGAATACCTTTATTAACTTTATCTTCTTTCAGAATATCGAGCAAGGGAAGAAATACAAAGTGGTCTTCTATGTTCGTTCAACAGGATCAATCAACTTAGTAGTGTCATTCACCGGATCAAATGGTCTGGGAAACCTGGCTTCAGCTGAGATAACGTAAGTTCCATTCTGATTTTCTATAAGGACTCTTAACTGCTAAGCACAACAGTGTTAATTCCCGATTTCTTTTGCATCTGTACGTGATTCTAATAATGGTTCCTGCAGAGGTTCTGCTTCTGATGTTTCAAACTGGACAAAGGTAGAGACCATATTGGAGGCCAAGGCAACAGATCACAATGCAAGACTTCAATTAACAACAACCACAAAAGGTGTGATATGGTTCGACCAAGTGTCGGCTATGCCCCAGGACACATATAAGGTTGGTTTTATCCTGAATTTATTTCCTTATCTCAGATGATATATTTCCAACCCTAAATTTTCACAAGTACTTGTGTTGCGAAATGAGAGGAGGGATATTGATTGTTCACCAAACAATTGCTTGTTAAGGGACTTAGTTATTCTGTGAATCTCTTTCTTGTCATATCATTGTTAAATATACCATATATTTTAATCTTGATACATATCTGCTATTTTATACCATTTGACAATAAAAGGAAAATGAACATTATCAAAATAAAACTGGCTTAAAATGCCGTGTTTTATCACTTTTTAAGTGACTTATTCTTTAAGATAGCCCTTGTTTAGAGATAAAATTTGTACTAATGAAAAACTTTATATTCTCTGATGGAACTACAATATGCGTGAAATGTTATTCGTAATTGAACTCATTGTCGGCAATATTGCGTTCTCCTTTCCTTGCTCACTCTGTTAACATCTTCAACCTTGACTGCCGTAGGGACATGGTTTCCGGAGTGACCTTTTCGGAATGCTAGCAAATATGAAACCAAGATTTATCAGATTTCCAGGTATATACATAATTCAGGGAATGGAAAGGCTTGTTTTATTATTGGAACTCAGTGACTTGGTGCTGATCAAAACTCCTAGAGATAGTTAATCCATTTTAAGATTTTCTTGTTCTTTCCCTATGTCAAAGTGTAACATAATAAAGTTATCAATGTCAACAGGTCCCCTTTGTTTCACTTTCAATTATGCTGATAAAATTTTTAATGCGTGAAGAAACTATAGGTTCTTTCTATGAGTAACCTAATAATAGATTCAACTAACTTTGAGGGAATGCTAAATTTCATTATATTGTATTAGGTGGTTGTTTTGTTGAAGGAGAATGGTTAAGAAATGCGTTTCGATGGAAAGAAAGTGTTGGGCCATGGGAGGAGAGACCTGGCCACTTTGGTGATGTTTGGATGTATTGGACTGATGATGGACTCGGCTATTTTGAGTTTCTTCAAGTAAATTCCTATTTGCAATTATTATTCTGTGTATTAGGAATGTATGACTTTAATATTTTGTTGAAATCTTCCACCTTCTGGTATGCAAGTAAAATGACATGTATTTGCATTATTATTAATTTTCTTGATCAGCTAGCAGAGGATTTGGGTGCAGCACCAATTTGGGTGTTTAATAATGGTATTTATTTATTTATTTTGGTGTTTATTTTTCAATTAAGTTTTCTTTAATGTTTGATTACCTTGTCTCTGCCTTCTAATTGAATCTTTCATTTTTAGGTATCAGCCATCAAGATCAAGTTGATACAACTGCCGTTTTACCTTTCGTCCAAGTATATTATTTCACTGTTCTCTTCTCTTTCCCTCTTATTTTTTCCTCCCCCCCCCTCCCCCGCCCGGCCGCCCCTCTTCTCTCCTTTTATTTTCAAGAAACTAGGCTTCAGAATTGATCGAAAGATCACGAACTCCTGAATGCAGGAAGCCCTTGATGGAATTGAGTTTGCAAGAGGTGATGCCAGTTCAAAATGGGGTTCCCTTAGAGCTTCTATGGGACACCCAGAGCCATTTGATCTAAAATATGTCGCTGTTGGAAACGAGGATTGTAACAAAAAGAACTATAGAGGTATGTGTCTCCTTTTTTTTTTTCAATGTAAGAACATCATGTCTGGTATGTTCTTTATTAACATACCCTAAGACTTTGGGTTGTATATGCAAATATGAGAACCAACAATTACTGTTTGATTTCTATATTAGTTTGTGATATATTAAATTCTAATAAACAGTAATGGATTTCTTCTTAAGTCCCCTTAATAGAGTTACAGTAATTTGATGCGTTTTCCTTTCTGTTAAATTTTGATTGACCAGGAAACTACCTGAAATTCTATAGTGCCATAAGAAGTGCTTATCCAGATATCCAAATCATTTCTAATTGTGATGCTTCTTCTCAACCATTGAATCATCCAGCTGATTTATATGATTATCATGTAATATGTCTGCACAATTTTTTTATTGCAAACCTCAATAGAGTTTTGTTTCAGTTATGAGAATTAATATTCTTATATATTAATTATTGATCTACTTGAATAATCAATTTTCATACTCTTCTCATAATTAGCTTTATACAAATGCCAAGGACATGTTTTCCAGAGCAACTGCATTTGACCGTACATCTCGTACTGGACCAAAGGTTGGATGATCCCCTATTAAATACACCCTTGTATGCTTTGGTTATTGAGAAATGAAGTTCATGAACAAAATCATGAATGCTCAATCTGTTCAAATATGTACAGGCTTTTGTAAGTGAGTATGCTGTGACTGGATCCGATGCCGGGACAGGAAGCCTTAAGGCGGCTCTAGCTGAAGCTGGTTTCCTTATTGGACTAGAAAGGAACAGGTTGATTGTTTCTCCTCATGACATTTTAATTATGTTTCTTTATCTAGTTCGCTAACGACAAATATTTACCATTTTCCATTTCCACCTAATCTTCTGGCGTAGTGATGTTGTCCACATGATTAGCTATGCTCCACTTTTTGTGAATACAAACGATAGGAGGTAATTTCATATGATTTTACTTTGAATTTTGTTATCTATTCTCTTCTTTTCTTTTTGGTCTTGTCTGTGTATTAATTCCTTTATTTATATTTTAAAACAAAGGTTTGGGCTTTAATTGCTAAGATGGTGAATAAATTAACTACAGACTATAGTTGTTCATTGAATTACAACCAAACTTAGTTTGTATGTGTTTTTGTCTTAAGGTGGAACCCGGATGCAATTGTATTCAACTCCTATCAGTTCTATGGAACTCCTAGCTACTGGGTGCAACTATTCTTCTCGGAGTCAAGTGGAGCAACACTTCTTAAGGCATCGCTTCAGTCGACGCTATCTAATTCACTTGTTGCTTCAGCAATTACTTGGAAAAATCCTGTAGATGGGAACAATTATATACGGATAAAGGTAACAAACAAGTTTTGTATTTGTTATACATGTCTTTGACCCATTTTAATACCTTTCTAAATTGATATTCTATTTGCTTTTTTTCCTTAGTTATAGTTAACTGCGTAAAGTTGGACTCATTGGACTTGCATAAAAAATTCTCTTATAATTTTTTTAATATACTGGTCTCGCCCCTTATTTTGCACATTTTTTGGATGTTGATAGCGGTATCAAATGTCTTAGGTTGTTAGAAAATCACAAGGATCAAGACTAAATACAATTATGCTTTTTGCTTTGGTGTGTGAAATAAAATTGTAATTAAACTGGATATTAAATATACATTGATCTCCCGAGATATTTTGATAATTATACACTTGGTACTTTCATATTGCATAAAATATAGCAGTAAACTCCCTGAGAAGATAAGAGAGGTCAATGTCATGCGCGAGAGAGTGTTTTGCTATAAATCTTTTCTCACTGGCACTGTGCTCACTCTGGAGCAATGGCTTCTGCAGGTTGTGAACTTCAACCTCAACGCAGTAAACCTTCACATCTCTTTTAATGGATTGGACCCAAACACAGTGCAGTTGTCCGGTTCAACCAAGACTGTGCTTACATCTTCAAGTTTAACCGATGAGAATTCCTTCTCACAACCAAAGAAGGTACCTAAAGCTTCTCTTTCAAGTTTAGCTTATTACTTCCTTTTCCCCATGCATGTTTATTTTAGCATATATAGTTCTGAATAACCATTCCATGATTTATGCTAATGTTCTAACTCTTTTAGATGTCATCAGTAGTTAAAAGTTTAATCATCTTAAAGTTACATCACATGGTTTCAACTACTAAAAGCTTTTAGTGCATGAGCATGATTAAGAGTAACTTTTGAAAGATTATATCGCTGGCAAAATTACCTATAGAAGAACGAAAATTCGTCTGAATGTCCAAAAAACTTGATTCGTTTGACAAATCTACTCAAAATTTTCCTTTGATGTTTGAATTTTTGTTCCTCCATGTGTAATTTTGTTGCAACATTATATTTAACAGACAATTTTGGTACTTCGATTTTACAATTAAAGATTTAAAAGAGAAAGTATACTTTTAGTTATTCAACCTTTTTTTTTAATTGTAAAAATTCTCAATTTTTTTAGAATTTAAGATTTAGGATTAAGAGTTTATGACTTATGATGTAGAATTGAAGATAAACAAATTAATTTTAAAAAATTGGCTGACGTTGACTGAAAAATGTTAGCTCCCTAGATTTAAAAAGATGTTGAAAATGTTAAAATAGCTTATATGATGCTTTTTAATACGTGGATGCAGGTGGTGCCAATCCAGAGTCTACTTCAAAGTGTTGGAAGGGAAGTGAATGTTGTAGTGCCCCCATATTCCTTCACATCATTTGATTTTCTGAAGCAGTCCACTAATCTTGAGATTATAAGGAGTGATTCCTCTTCAAGGGCTTCTATTTAATAAAGTCACACACGAAAGAATTAAAATAAATAAATTAATTAAAGAAAGGAAGAAAGAGAAGAGGATGAGAGCGGGGTTGGTATATGCTATAGTTACCAAGTGCTGCAAGGTTGGAATCACTTGCTACTCTAATCTGTAATGTAACTAAATAATTTATGGTGTAAATAATATTCATCTGGTTTCAAGTTTCATATGATTTCAGAACTGTACATTTTTTTCTGTCCTTCCAATTTAAGATTTGAGAATAACAAAGGATATGCATAAACATGATAAACAATAAGTACACGGGTTAAATTATCCTTTGTAGAGGGATTTACAATTAGGGTTTGCTAAAAGTATACGAGGTTAAGAATACAAAAGTGAAAAAAAAAATTAATGAGAAAATGATTTTTATAGCTTTCATATCATTGAAATTTTGAAATCTTATAAAAAAAAATTAATTCTGTATTCTTAATGAATGCTGCAAAGATATGAAACATATGGTAGCTAAACCCCCAATTTCAGATAAATATGTCTGCGTACATAGATACTCACGGAGGCAGACTTTTTTCCTTCAAATGTCACATGTATCCCAACTAAAAAGTAGAAATGGGGGAAGGTACCATTCATGCAATTAATTAAATGAAAAATATTTATGTAATTTAAATTGAAGCTTGAAAAAAATGGTTATGTAGATGAAACCTACATGAATTAATTATATTAATAGAAAATTTAAAAAGTAAAACCTAAATTAAAGGAAAAGAAATCTTATTATGATGAAAATTAATTAATTATATTAGCTAACTACAAAATAACTATTATTTTTCAACCAAAAAAATTATGATTCGAGTCATATATTGCATTTGCCTTCTTGTTAATAAGCCAAATATCTAAACTACAATATTATTACGGAATAGGAATGCTAGATGACCATTAAATCACTTAGTCATCAATATTTAAAAGTACGAGATAAAGTATGATGTTAGATTACTAGACTAAAAAAACTATACTAAAAGAATTGAGTTAATAGCTAAATGATGACAAAAAATAATAAATTCTGATGACTCTCTGTATTTCTCTTACGGAATAAATAATAGTTAAAACTAATCTCAGTTATGTTGAACACCTCTTCAGAATTTCTTTCTTCTAAAATAGTTTTTTTTTTTCGTTTGAAAAAAATGTTTTAGATATTTTTTAAACCTAAAGAAATCAACACCTGATAGTCAATTAGGCAATCCTAAACTCTAACATTCAAGTCTAGGATTCTATATAAATCCCAACAGGATAACATACTAAATCTCAGCTACAATGATACACTTCTAATCTCAGTCCTTTTTACTACATTCTCGACATCCTTATTCCGAACATCACAGTTGATCATTGTTCAGTACTTAATTCAGTAAAAACAAGTACAAGTAAAGCAACACAAGTCAAGCACAATTAGGCAAATAATACAGATAACAACTAGTCACAATAAGCAATTAGGTAAATTAAAGACAATTAAGCAGTACCAAACAACGGCAATCAAATGCAGTATGATGCATGCCTGTCCTATTAGTCATAAGCTCACGTGTCAGTTAAATTGCCAGAACCCGATACATCCGGTAGTTAACCCGATATTGTCTCTCTGTTTCATTTCCACACTCTTAGGATATAGTGCCCACCACACTCTATACAAACAGAGAGAGATCCACGAACAAGCAGGATTTTACCACCATCCTTGCTCGGGCTACAACCACAAGTGAACCTACAAGTAGGATAACACCACTGTCCTTGCTAAACACAATCCAATATGCAAGCGGGATAACATCACCATCCTTGCCATTCCAGCCATTCAGGTCAAAACCATTCGTTGTTAATATCTTTTATCAATTTCATAAGTCATTTAACTCATTAATCCCAGTCTTTCATCAATTTGTCAATTTCTTTAATACGTGAGTGGGATAAAAGCTCTGTCCTCACTGCGGACTTGATAAAACCACCATCATTGCTAGGCAAGAAACCAAGCATAGTGATTTATGCACTGCACAAGCGGGATTACACCACCGTCCTTGCAGGCAAAATACCAAGCATAGTGGTTTACGCACTACACAAGCGAGATTATACTACCGTCCTTGCCAGGCAAGAAACCATCATCATATCCTAAACCAGTTTATAATTCCATCCAGTTTGGGAAGATTAAACCAAATTAACATAACCCCATTCATTTATTAGCTACTCCAATCTCATTATTCTGTGAGCGGGAGAACACCACCGTCCTCACTGCAGATGGGACAAAGCCGCCATCCCCGCAACAATGTCATCCGATCAAACCAAACGTTTATCCGGAAATATTTCAATTCAATCCGTTTAGCATACTCACACTCATCCAGGTCTTAAAACTGGTCATCATACCTTAAATAGGGGTTATAGAGGTAAAAAAAGTAGAGTGGATAGACAAAAATAGTTAAAATAAATATTTTCAGCAAAACAACACATTCGTGCGTACGCATATCTCATGCGTACGCATGACGGCGTGAGTCTCCTTTGGTGTGTGCGCATGGTACGCGCATGAAAAGCATTTGATTCTGGAAATGCAAGTCGTGCGTACGCATGGGTCATGCATGCACATGACTTTGCTTAGTGTATGTGCATGGTACGCGCATGAAGCTCTTTTAATTCTGTAACTCCTCTCATGTGTACGCATCGGTCGTGTGTACGCGTGATCCCTGTTTTCTGCTGAATTCTGTTTTTAATCCCAAACTTTAAACGCGCATCACGTTTTTGTTAAAAATTATTTTTCGTCTGTTCTTCGAACGTCGTGAACTACTTAGACCCAATTTTCATTTAAGATAAGTTTCACAAGATTTGAGGGTCCGAGAATCAAGTTATGGCCTATCGAAGTTGGTTAAAAATAAAGTTTTTTACCTAATTGCACAATTGCTCAACTCCAACAATTCTCAATCCAATCCAACTTAAAAAAATGCCAAAACCTCACCTAAGCATAGTCAACATGTATACATCAATTCTTTACCTTTTTTAGCCACTTCATACAAATAAAAAAAAATTCCAAGTCCAATCTTTAACACTCATACTCATGCATCAGTATATCACGACCAACTTAATCAATCATTATTACTACATTAATTGCAACATAATCACTCCACCACTTACTTTCACTTACCATATGGGGGATTTCTCACCCCAATCACGGCCTCGAGCCCAATATTTATACACATTGCCATAATAAGCAACACAATCAACCATCTCACTCAAATTAACCTATATCACACATCAATCATTTAATTCACAACTCACATTAACACATAATCTATCATCAGCATACAACATTTTATTCAATCCTATCCTAGGGAAATTAACTAGGCATTCATATAACTTTACATAATTGATGAGCAGATATTTTATACGCTTTTTGGGGTTAATTTCATATAGTTTTTAGTGTGTTTTAGTTAGTTTTTAGTTTATTTTCAGTAGTTTCTAGGAAAAATTCATATTTCTGGACTTTACTATGAGTTTGTGTATTTTTCTGTGATTTCAGGTATTTTCTGGCTGAAATTGAGGGAACTGAGTAAAAATCTGATTCAGGCTGAAAAAGGACTGCTGATGCTGTTAGATTCTGACCTCCCTGCACTCAAAGTGGATTTTCTGGAGCTACAGAACTCCAAATGGCGCGCTCTCAATTGCGTTGGAAAGTAGACATCCAGGGCTTTCCAACAATATATAATAGTTTATACTTTGCTCAAGGATAGACGATGTAAACTGGCGTTCAACGCCAGTTTCATGTTGCAGTCTGGCGTCCAGCGCTAGAAATAAGTTACAAGTTGGAGTTCAACGCCAGAAACAGGTTACAACCTGGCGTTGAACGCCCAAAACAGCCCAGGCACGTGAGAAGCTTAAGTCTCAGCCCCAGCACACACCAAGTGGGCCCCAGAAGTGGATTTCTGCACTATCTATCATAGTTTACTCATTTTCTATAAACCCAGGTTACTAGTTTAGTATTTAAACAACTTTTAGAGACTTGTCTTGGATCTCATGACATTTTTAGATCTGAACTTTGTACCTTTTGACGGCATGAGTCTCTAAACTCCATTGTTGGGAGTGAGGAGCTCTGCTGTGTCTCGATGAATTAATGCAAGTATTTATATTTTCCATTCAAACATGCGTGTTCCTATCTAAGATATCCATTCGCACTTCAATATGAATGTGATGAACGTGACAATCATCATCATTTCTCCACGAACGCGTGCCTGACAACCACTTACATTCCACCGTAGAATGAATGAATATCTCTTAGATCTCTTAATCAGAATCTTCGTGGTATAAGCTAGATTGATGGCAGCATTCAAGAGAATCCGGAAAGTCTAAACCTTGTCTGTGGTATTCCGAGTAGGATTCAGGGATTGAATGACTATGACGAGCTTCAAACTCGCGAGTGCTGGGCGTAGTGACAGACGCAAAAGGATAGTAAATCCTATTCCGGTACGATTGAGAACCTGCAGATGATTAGCCGTGCGGTGACAGCACATCTGGACCCTTTTCACTGGAAGGATGGATGGTAGCCATTGACAACGGTGATCCACCAACACACAGCTTGCCATAGGAGGACATGCGTGCGTGAATCAGAAAACAGAGGAAAGCAGAATTTCAGAAGACAAAGCATCTCCAAAACTCCAACATATTCTCCATAATTGCATACAAGTATAATTTGTGTTCTGCCCTTTTATTCCTTGCAATCAAATTTGATAAGTGAATTATTTTATTGTTTTCCTGACTAAGAGTTACAAGATAACCATAGATTTCTTCAAGCCAACAATCTCCATGGGATCGACCCTTACTCACGTAAGGTATTACTTGGACGACCCAGTGCACTTGCTGGTTAGTGGTACGAGTTGTAAAAAGTGTGATTTACAATTTCGTGCACCAAGTTTTTGGCGCCGTTTCCGGGGATTGTTTGAGTTTGGACAACTGACAGTTTATTTTGTTGCTTAGATTAGGAAAAATTTTTCTTTTTGGTTTAGAGTCTTTTATTATTTATAGCTCAATTAGCTAGAGCGTGGTGCTTATGTTCTTAGTAATTGGCTAGCGTTTTTTTTAAAATCTTTTTCAATAATAATTTTTCTTTGAATAAATCTTGCGCCAAACTTTAAGTTTGGTGTTTTCTTGTTGATTTTTCTTTGTTTTTCAAAAATTTTAGTTTGGTTTTCTAAAAATTTTAAGTATGGTGTTCTTTCTTCATGTTCTTGTGTTCTTGTGAGTCTTCAAAGTGTTCTTGAGTTTCCTTGTATCTTGATCTTAAAATTTTTAAGTTTGGTGTTCTTTGGTGTTTTCCCTCCAAAATTTTCGAAAACAAGGAGTGTTAGATCTAAAAATTTTAAATATTGTACTATCTTATTGTTTTTCTCTCTCCTCTTTAAATCCAAAAATATCTTTTCTCTCTATTTTAAAGCAAATTTTCGAAATTTACCTTTAAAATTCAGATTTTTATTTCAAAATTTAAAACCTTTTTCAAAAATCATTATATCCTTTTCAAAACTTCCTAACCACTTTCTCTCTCCTCATTTTTTCGAAAATCTTCACCTATTTTTATTTATTTTATTTTTGAAATAAATAAATAATTAAATAAACAAAAATATTTTCTTCTATTTTACATCATCTCCCTTTCTCCATCATGGACCTAAGCAGAAATGAACAGTCCAGGAGGACTCTGGGGTCATATGCTAACCCCTCTACTGCTTCATATGGGAGTAGTATCTGCATACCCTCCATTGGAGTCAGTAGCTTTGAGTTGAATCCTCAGCTCATTATCATGGTGCAGTAAAGTTGCCAGTATTCCGGTCTTCCACAGGAAGAACCTACAGAGTTTCTGGCACAGTTTTTACAGATTGCTGACACAGTACATGATAAGGAAGTAGATCAGGATGTCTACAGATTATTACTGTTTCCATTTGCTGTAAAAGACCAAGCTAAAAGGTGGTTAAATAACCAACCTAAGGCTAGCATAAGGACATGGAAACAGCTGACAGAAAAATTCCTAAACCAATTCTTTCCTCCAAAACGGATGACACAGCTAAGGCTGGACATCCAAGGCTTTAAACAAGGGGATAATGAATCTCTTTATGATGCCTGGGAGAGATATAGAGAGATGCTACGAAAATGCCCCTCTGAAATATTTTCAGAGTGGGTTCAGTTAGACATCTTCTATTATGGACTTACAGAAAGAGCTCAAATCTCTCTAGACTACTCAGCTGGTGGATCTATCCACATGAGAAAGACAATTGAAGAAGCTCAAGAGCTCATTGATACAGTTGCCAGAAATCAGCATCTGTACCTAAGCAGTGACCCTTCCATGAAAGAAGAGGTTAAAACAGTAACTGCTGAACTCAGTCCTGTAAAACAAGCTGCTGAATTCAATCAGCAACTGGACTTTCTAACAAAGCAGTTAGCCAAATTCAAGGATAGACTACAAGAGACAAGGATGGCTAACATAAATATGGAAGAACAATTGAAGCAAACAAAGCAGCAGCTGTCAAAACAAATAACAGAAGAATGCCAAGCAGTTAAATTAAGAAGTGGGAAGACATTAAATACCCCACCTCAAGGCAGCAAGAAGCCAAGAAATGAGCAAACCACCCAAAATCCACCTGAGGACAGTAAGAGCCCAGGGAAAAATAACTCTGGCGCTAAAACACCAGAAATTGGGTGGAAGGCTGGCGCTGAACGCCCAGACCATGCTCAGGACTGGCGTTCAACGCCAGAAACAAGCAAGGATCTGGCGTTGAACGCCCAAAAGAAGCACAGTTCTGGCGTTCAGACGCCAGGAACAGATGAGGAGCTGGCGTCTAACGTCACTCCAGCTTCTAACTCTGGTACTCAATTGCTAGTGAGGGATTAGACACACACAAGTGCTGATGACAACCCATCTACAAAGGCTTCTTCAACCACTTTTGTAGGAAATAAATCTACAGTAACTAAGGTTGAGGAATATAAAGCCAAGATACCTTATCCTCAAAAACTCCGCCAAGAGGAGCAGGATAAGCAATTTTCTCGCTTTGCAGATTATCTCAGGACTCTTGAAATAAAGATTCCATTTGCAGAGGCACTTGAGCAAATACCTTCTTATGCCAAGTTCATGAAAGAGATCTTGAGTCATAAGAAGGATTGGAGAGAAACTGAAAGAGTTCTCCTCACTGAAGAATGCAGTGCAGTCATTCTGAAAAGCTTTCCTGAAAAGCTTAAAGACCCTGGGAGTTTTCTGATACCATGCACATTAGAAGGTAATTGCACCAAGACAGCTTTATGTGATCTTGGGGCAAGCATCAACCTAATACCTGCATCCACTATCAGAAATCTTGGTTTAACTGAAGAAGTTAAACCAACCCGGATATGTCTCCAACTTGCTGATGGCTCCATTAAATACCCATCCGGCGTGATTGAAGACATGATTGTCAGAGTTGGGTCATTCGCCTTTCCCACTGACTTTGTAGTGCTGGAAATGGAGGAGCACAAGAGTGCTACTCTCATTCTAGGAAGACCCTTCCTAGCAACTGGACGAACTCTCATTGATGTCCAACAGGGGGAAATAACCCTGAGAGTCAATGATGATGAGTTTAAGATAAATGCTGTCAAAGCCATGCAGCATCCAGACACATCAAAAGACTACATGAAAGTTGATCTTATTGACTCTTTGGTAGAAGAGATCAACATGGCTGTGAGTCTCGAATCAGAGTTGGAAGACATATTTAAAGATGTTCAGCCTGATTTGGAGGATTCAGAGGAAATAAAAAAGCCTCTGAAATTTCCTCTGGAAGAGGAAAAACCTCCTAAACCCGAGCTCAAACCATTACCACCATCCCTGAAATATGCATTTCTGGGAGAAGGTGACACTTTTCCAGTGATCATAAGCTCTGCTTTAAATCCACAGGAAGAGGAAGCACTTATTCAAGTGCTAAGGACACACAAGACAGCTCTTGGGTGGTCCATAGGTGACCTTAAGGGCATAAGCCCAGCTAGATGCATGCACAAAATCTTATTGGAGGATAATGCTAAACCAGTGGTTCAACCACAGAGGCGGCTAAATCCAGCCATGAAGGAAGTGGTGTAGAAAGAGGTCACCAAATTACTGGAGGCTGGGATTATTTATCCTATTTCTGACAGCCCCTGGGTGAGCCCTGTCCAAGTTGTCCCCAAAAAGGGAGGCATGACAGTGGTTCATAATGAAAAGAATGAACTGGTTCCTACAAGAACAGTTACAGGGTGGCGCATGTGTATTGACTATAGAAGGCTCAATACAGCCACCAGAAAGGATCATTTTCCTTTACCATTCATAGACCAGATGCTAGAAAGACTGGCAGGTCATGATTATTACTGCTTTTTGGATGGCTACTCAGGCTATAACCAGATTGTAGTAGATCCCCAGGATCAAGAGAAAACAGCATTCACATGTCCATCTGGAGTGTTTGCTTATAGAAGGATGCCATTTGGGCTGTGTAATGCGCCTGCAACCTTCCAGAGATGCATGCTCTCTATTTTCTCTGATATGGTGGAAAAATTTCTGGAAGTCTTCATGGATGACTTCTCAGTATATGGAGACTCATTCAGCTCCTATCTTGATCACCTGAAACTAGTTCTGAAAAGATGCCAAGAGACCAACCTGGTTTTAAACTGGGAAAAATGTCACTTTATGGTGACTGAAGGGATTGTCCTTGGGCAAAAAATTTCAAACAAGGGAATAGAGGTAGATCAAGCAAAAATAGAGGTAATTGAAAAATTACCACCACCTGCCAATGTTAAGGCAATTAGAAGCTTTCTGGGGCATGCAGGATTCTATAGGAGGTTTATAAAGGATTTTTTAAAAATTGCAAAACCTCTGAGTAATTTGCTAGCTGCTGACATGCCATTTGTGTTTGACACAGAGTGTCTGCAGGCGTTTGAAACGCTGAAAGCCAAGCTGGTCACAGCACCAGTTATTTCTGCACCAGACTGGACATTACCATTTGAGCTAATGTGTGATGCCAGTGATCACGCCATTAGTGCAGTACTGAGGCAGAGGCATGACAAGCTTCTGCATGTCATTTATTATGCTAGCCGTGTTTTGAATGATGCCCAGAAAAATTACACAACCATAGAAAAAGAATTGCTTGCAGTGGTTTATGCCATTGACAAGTTTAGATCATACTTAGTAGGATCAAAAGTGATTGTGTACACAGATCATGCTGCTCTTAAATATCTACTCACAAAGCAGGATTCAAAACCCAGACTCATAAGATGGTTGTTGCTTCTGCAAGAGTTTGATATAGAAATAAGAGACAGAAAAGGGACAGAGAACCAAGTGGCTGACCATCTGTCCCGGATAGAGCCAATAGAAGGGATGTCATTCCCCTCTCTTGAAATATCTGAGACCTTTCCTGATGAGCATTTGTTTTTAATTCAGGAAACACCATGGTTTGCAGACATTGCAAACTACAAAGCTGCAAGGTTCATTCCCAAGGAGTACAACAGGCAACAAAAGAAAAAATTAAATACTGATGCAAAGTACTACTTATGGGATGAACCCTATCTCTTTAAGAGATGTGCAGATGGCATAATCCGTAGGTGTGTGCCTAAAGAAGAAGCACAAAGGATCTTATGGCATTGCCATGGGTCACAATATGGAGGTCATTTCGGAGGTGAGCGAACAGCCACCAAGGTCCTCCAATGTGGCTTCTACTGGCCTACACTCTACAGAGATTCCCGAGAGTTTGTACGTAACTGTGATAGTTGCCAGAGAGCTGGTAATTTGCTTCACAGTTACGCCATGCCTCAACAAGGAATCTTGGAGATTGAGTTGTTTGATGTATGGGGTATTGATTTCATGGGGCCTTTCCCACCATCATACTCAAACACTTATATTCTGGTGGCAGTTGACTATGTATCAAAATGGGTTGAGGCCATTGCCACACCCACCAATGATACTAAAACAGTGCTGAAGTTCCTCCAGAAACATATATTTAGCAGTTTTGGTGTTCCCAGGGTACTAATCAGTGATGGGAGCACTCACTTCTGCAACAAATAGCTTTACTCTGCCATGGTCCGGTATGGGATTCGCCACAAGGTGGTGACTCCATATCATCCACAGACAAATGGGCAAGCTGAAGTCTCTAACAGAGAACTAAAAAGAATCCTGGAACGGACTGTAAGTACCCGTAAAAAGGATTGGGCACGAAGCTTGGATGATGCTCTGTGGGCTTACAGAACAGCATTCAAGACTCCTATAGGGACCTCTCCATACCAACTTGTGTATGGTAAGGCATGCCACCTGCCCGTGGAACTGGAACATAAAGCCTACTGGGCAACCAGATTCCTAAACTTTGATGCCAAATTAGCTGGAGAAAAAAGATTGCTCCAGCTAAATGAGCTAGAGGAATTCAGATTCACTGCTTTCGAAAATGCCAAGCTTTATAAAGAGAAATAAAAAAAGTGGCATGACAGAAAGCTGTCATCTAGAATCTTTGAACCAGGACAAAAGGTTCTGTTGTTTAACTCTAGGCTCAGGCTATTCCCCGGGAAACTGAAGTCCCGGTGGAGGGGACCATATGTGATTACAAGTGTATCACCATATGGTTATGTGGAGCTTCAAGATATTGATTCTGATAAGTTCATTGTTAATGGACAGAGAATCAAGCACTATCTTGAAGGCAATATTGAGCAAGAGTGCTCAAGACTGAAGCTAAATTAAAAGCTCAGCAAGGTCCAGCTAAAGACAATAAAGAAGCGCTTGCTGGGAGGCAACCCAGCCATGGGGCATCACTTCCTCTAAGTATTTTGCCCTGTTCTTGATTTTATTTGTTTATATAAAGTTCACTGACACTAAGGTAAAGAGTCAATTGTATAAGTTCACAGGGTTATAGAAGGATTTTGCACACAAAACAGAGAAAAAGAGCTCACTGGCAAGAAAACGCCAGTAATAGTCTGTTTTGGGCGTTCAACGCCCAAAAGAAGCATCCACTGGGCGTTGAACGCCAGTAAGGATAGCCATCTGGGTGTTAAACGCCAGAAAGAAGCATCTTCTGGGTGTTGAACGCCAGAAAGAAGCTCTTTCTGGCGTTTAATGCCAGATTTACAGCGTCTTGGACGTTCAGAAAAACGCCCAGTGACAAAGGAGTTCCTGGCATTCAACGCCAGAAAGAAGCAACAGCTGGGCGTTGAACGCCCAGGAGAAGCAGCAGTTGGGCGTTGAACGCCCAAAACATGCAGCGTTTGGGCGTTCAAACGCCAAGATGGTGGGGAGGAGGTAAATTCGTTTTTTCTTCATATTTTTCATTTTAATCTTAATTTTCATGTTTCAATTCATGATTTCTTGCATAAACATGTTACAAACCCTGATTTCTAAAATCCCTAATTTCTAAAAACCCTTCTTTAAAAATATTAAATGTATCTTAATCCATAAGCACAAATCCTTTTTTTTCAATCCAATTCAACTCTTTTTCAAAATTTTCAAAACAAATCTATCTCTTTTCATTCAAAAATCTTTCAACTAATCAATATCTTTTTCAAATCTCCATATTATCTTTTTCAAAAATCTAATTTTATCTTTTTCAAATATCTTTCATATCTTTTCAATTTTAAATTATATATTTTCTTATCATACTTATTTTTTTAAAAATCATATCTTCTATCTTATCTTTCTCCCTATTTTCGAAAACCCCCCTCCCTTTTAAAAACCCATTCGGCCTCCTTCCTCTCATCCACCATCCTACACTAGCTCTCCTTTTATCCCTCTCCTTTCTTTTCTTTTGCTTGAGGACAAGCAAACCTCTAAGTTTGGTGTGTTTATCCGTGATCATTAAACCATACCCACTAAGATCATGGCTCCTAAAGGAAAACAACCCACTCCAAGAGGCAAGAAAGAGAGTGTTCCAAAACCACTTTGGAATCAAGGAAAGTTCTTAACTAAAGAACATTCAAACCATTATTACAAAATAATGGGTCTAAGATCAGTGATCCCGGAAGTTAGATTCGATCTGAAAGAAGACGAATATCCGGAGATCCAGGAGCAAATTTGAATCAGGAACTGGGAGATCCTAGCTAATTCTGAAACGAAAGTGGGAAGGAATATGGTCCAGGAGTTCTATGCTAATATGTGGCAAACAGACAAGCAAAGACTATCTGGATCTGCTCTTTATGACTATCGGACCTTGGTCAGAGGAAAGATTGTTCATACCCACCCTGACAAGATCAGGGAGATCTTAAAGCTACCTCAGCTGAAAGATGATCCAGACTCCTTCAATAGGAGAATGATGAGAACAGACAAGGGCCTGGATAAGATTCTAGAGGATATATGTATCCCTGGAGCTAGGTAGACCACCAGCACGAAGGGTGTCCCAAATCAACTCAAAAGAGAAGATCTTAAATCAGTCGCCAGAGGATGGCTGGACTTCATTGGGCATTCTCTGCTGCCCACTAGCAACCGTTCTGAAGTCATTATTAGAAGAGCAGTGATGATCCATTGCATCATGATGGGGAAAGAAGTGGAAGTTCATCAACTGATTTCAACTGAATTTTACAAAATTGCAAACAAAAATTCCAAAGATGCTAGGTTAGCTTATCCAAGCTTGATTTCTATGCTCTGCAAGGACGCTGGAGTAAGGATGGGAATAACTGAGTATATCTCAGTTGAGCGACCAATCACCAAAGCATCAATGGAAAAACAACAAGCACAGGATGACCCCATTAAGAAGAGAACACAGGAATTTCTCTCAGAAATCCCTCAATCTGAATACTGGGAGTATCTTGAAACATCTATTACCAAGATGCAAGAAGCTATGGAACAAATAAAGAAAGAACAGAAGGAACAAAGTAGCATTCTTTGCTATCTGCTTAAAGAACAGGAGGAGCAAGGGCGTGACTTAAGGGAATTGAAGCGCCAGAAATTATCTCTTGAAGGACCAAGCACCCCGCAGATTAGAGGAACATCCACTTCCCAGAACAAAGGTTGTTAAATTCCAATCTTAGCCTTAACTCTGTGATAACTGTTTTTATTTTAGTTTTACCTTAGGAGTCATATAGTAGTAATTAGTAACTATATTTTTGATTTTATCTCCAATTAAGCTATAATTTAATTTTATCATCATCATTAAACATGAATAAAATAGAAGAATTTCTTTAGAATAAGAGGCAATATTTTTAGATTTTTTAATAAGATAAATTCTAATTATTTACATGTGGTGGCAATGCTTTTTGTCTTCTGAATGAATGCTTGAACAGTGCATATGTCTTTTGAATTTGATGTTTAAGACTGTTAAATATGTTGGCTCTTGAAAGAATGATGAACATGAGACATGTTATTGATAATCTGAAAAATCATAAAAATGATTCTTGAAGCAAGAAAAAGCAGTGAATACAAAAGCTTGCAGAAAAAAAATAGAGAAAGAAAAAAAAGAAAAAGCAAGCAGAAAAAGCCAAAGCTCTTAAAACCAAAAGGCAAGAGCAAAAAGCCAATAGCCCTTAAAACCAAAAGGCAAGGGTAATAAAAAGGACCCCAAGGCTTTGAGCATCAGTGGATAGGAGGGCCTAAAGGAATAAAATCCTGGCCTAAGCGGCTAAACCAAGCTGTCCCTAACCATGTGCTTGTGGCGTGAAGGTGTCAAGTGAAAACTTGAGACTGAGCGGTTAAAGTCAAGGTCCAAAGCAAAAAGAAGAGTGTGCTTAAGAACCCTGGACACCTCTAATTGGGGACTTTAGCAAAGCTGAGTCACAATCTGAAAAGGTTCACCCAATTATGTGTCTGTGGCATTTATGTATCCGGTGGTAATACTGGAAAACAAAGTGCTTAGGGCCACGGCCAAGACTCACAAAGTAACTGTGTTCAAGAATCAACATACTGAACTAGGAGAATCAATATCACTGTCTGAATTTTGAGTTCCTATAGATGCCAATCACTCTGAGCTTCAATGGATAAAGTGAGATGCCAAAACTGTTCAGAAGCAAAAAGCTACTAGTCCCGCTCATCTAATTAGAATCTGAGCTTCACTCAAAAACTCTGAGATATTATTGCTTCTTAAATTATTTGTATTCTATTTTATTTATCTAGTTGCTTGAGGACAAGCAACAGTTTAAGTTTGGTGTTGTGATGAGCGGATATTTTATACGCTTTTTGGGGTTAATTTCATATAGTTTTTAGTGTGTTTTAGTTAGTTTTTAGTTTATTTTCAGTAGTTTCTAGGAAAAATTCATATTTCTGGACTTTACTATGAGTTTGTGTGTTTTTCTGTGATTTCAGGTATTTTCTGGCTGAAATTGAGGGAACTGAGCAAAAATCTGATTCAGACTGAAAAAGGACTGCTGATGCTATTGGATTCTGACCTCCCTGCACTCAAAGTGGATTTCCTGAGGTGATGCAGTTGCATGTTTTAAGAAAAAAAAATTTTGGTACGGTTACCAACACTCATTTTTCTCCCCTCATAACACTTCCTCAAACTCTTTGGTTTCCTCCACTACCTTTATTGCTTATCTTTGCTCAATACCAGAAACCACCCAAATGAGGAAGAAAACTGTTTCACAAAAGCCCCCTCGTGAAAAGATCTTCAAGCTTCCTATAAAACAAAAATCTTCCACTCGCTCTCAAGACCGAACCTTCACTCCATCTCCTTCTCCTCCTACCTCACCTCCTCGGTTAGATCCAATGACTCACACTAAGAACCCCTCAAGGTTTCCACCTTCAGCTAAGCAGACGCCACCACCAAAGGAACCTCCATCTAAACCTAGTTTGTCGAAGCCGAGTTCATCGAAAGGGAAACGCCCAGCTACTACCGACCCTATCTCTGAGCCTACTCAACCTAAGACAAGGTCTGTTCCTTTGCGTTCTCAAAAAGGTAAACCTCGACTACCTCTTAAATCTGTTAGAGAATCATACATTGATCCCTTTGCTCATAAATCCCACTTCATGACATCTCATTCCAACTATAACCCTTACAGATTTAAGTCCGCCATGAATAATGACTTTTATGAAGGAGTTATTAAGTGTTGTACCCTGTGTTCCTCTTTTCTTACTGATTAATCAACTTTGAAAAAGAAAAGTTTTCTTTTTGTTGAAAATTTAGAATTTCTAGACTGGAATCACCTTTTTAACATAAAAAAACCAGTGTATCCACTTTTGGTCAAAGAGTTTTATGCTAACATGACATATCATGAGGGCAGTGTTCATTCTTATGTCAAGGGCCATGACATTGTGCTAAATAATGAAACCATCAGTGATTCACTGAAATACACTGATGTTAGGGCATGTGCATATACTTCTGTTAAGTGGGATGAAGGAGTTGGTATCTCTTCCAATGATGCTTTGGCTCATATTTGTGAACTTGTTTCTCTGATTGATGGCATCACCCTTACTCATAAAGCCCTGGGTTATGAACGTGCTCAGTTGCACCGCATTGTAAATCACATCATACTTCCTCAAAGTGGTTCATATCAAAGGGTATCTTATACTGACACTCTTGTTTTGTATGCCCTGCTCACTAAAATAGAAATTTCTTTTGCTTATTTGATGGTAAGATACATGTTTGACTCTGTTAGAAGTGAGAAAGACAAAGCCCTTCCTTATGGCATGTTTTTAACTTGTATTTTTGAGCATTTTGGTGTTGACTTGTCCAATGAGAATTATGAAAATAGACATTCATATCTAAAGGGAGGTGGTGCAGTTAAACAGCAAAAAGGATCTACTCGTTCTGAGAGGGTGGTTCTAGATGATGAAGATGATGAGTTCATTCCTGAGGATTCTCCTCCTCCTTCCACTGAAGGTACTTCCATCTCCATTGGAAAAAAATTCTGCTCTGTTCAATGTTGTTTAAGATGTGGTCCAAGAATTTGTCTCTCAATCCAATCATATGATCGCCATGAGTTAGGAACAAAGGAAACTGGCAAGCAAGCATGAGAATTTCCTCCGAAAATCAAGGGATAGAATAGTTGTCTTCATGAAGTTCATTGATAATTTTCAATAAGATGAAGATCATGCCACTGATGCTGAAGAGGAAGATGATTCGGAGGAAAATGGTTCAGATGCCTAGATTTGTCTCATGAAGCTGCTGTTGTCTGCTCAGTCTTGTCTCATAAAAACTGTTTCTTTTGTTACTTTTGAACTTTATTTGCTATTTCGGATGACTGTAATAACTTTAACTACTGCTGCACTCACTTTCATTTAATTTGGTGTTTAAACTGTGCATTAACACTTTTCTTGCAAGTTTTAAGGTGCAGATTTTTTACTTAATCTTGCCTACTTTCCACCCTTGATGACAAAAGGGGGAGTAGTAGTGTTAGTAGCGTATTGTGTTTTGTAGCTGTGCTGTGCATATTTGCTGTGATTTTTTACTGCTACTATTATTCTTTTTGCATGAGAATGTGATTTGCAAATCTTGCTACTGCTGTGAGTTTTTGGCATGAGATTTGGAACTTGCTTTTATGTTGTGTTGATATTAGTCTTATTGCTCTGTCTTGGTTAAAGCATAATCAATTTTTGAAATGCTTTTTAAGTGCTGACATGACATGTTGAATATGGGGCTGGATCTGTGTTGCTGGTTGTTTAAACTTCCTTAGTCAAATTGAATTGTGTGTAGCTCTTTATTGTGCTTTCTATAAGAATAATATAAACAGGAATGAAGAGAAGAGCATAAATCTAGGGAGAGCTACTCTTGAAAAGGAAAGGGGGAGCAACGCAAAAGCAAGTAACATCATTCAAAAGGAAGTTTCTTAACTCTATTAAATTTCAATTCCTTTTAGTTAATGTTTAATTATGTTTGTCATCAAGGGGGAGATTGTTGAGTTAAGAAATTAACTAAATTAATTAATGATGATAAACATTATTTTATTGGGCAAATTAACTAATTAGTGTTGATTATTTCTGATTAAAAGTAGCAGGCCAAAACTCATTGTTGCAGTAGCCCAATAGGATAAAAATAAAACCAATGCTGATGGGCTGTACAAACAAAGGAATCCCAAAGAAATCAAACCAAAGAAATCAACGGGCTAAATGAAAAGAACCGATCCAAGCCCGATAGCAAGCAAATCCCTCCAATTTGCTTTCACCAAAAGCAACATTTACCTTTTTCCCTCTTGGTCAGAAATCAGAGAAGTGAGAGAGAGATTAGTTCCTAAGCTATTCACCAAAGAAGCAAGAAAGAGAAGGTTTAGCAAAAAGGTTGAAGTCTAATTACCCACATCAAACTGTATCAAGAGAAGTCAGAAGCTAAAGGTGATTTATTTCCTTCTACATGCATCTCATTTTCTTCTCTTCATCTTCAACTCTCTGCCACTCCAAATTGGGAAAAATGAAGCAAGTAATCTCTGTTAAGCTCTACTGTAAATCTATGGTCAAATTTGTGTCTTGGAGACCAAGTAGTCTTTCAATGGCTCAGATCTGGTTTACCATTGAAAGACTGTTTCTCTTTGCTTCCCTGAGGCTTTCGGTCAAGAAAGAGAAAGTCAGACTCAAACTTTTAATTTGGGGATTAACTGGAGAAAGTGAAAAGGTGAGTTGGTGAAGCACACAGCTTGAGGGTTGACCTAGGAGAGAGTAACTCAACAACATGCAAGGAGATACAAAAGAAGATTTTTCATCATTGAAAAGCCAAGGAGAGAAAACCAGTGTGTTGAGGTTTATGTTCTGAGAAGAGTTCTCTGAAGAAGTTCATCAACTTGGACAGTGCTTCCTAGTCAAAGGAGTATTCCGCCAGAATGAGGAACTGAATCAAAGGCAAGCAAATCTGGTTTATCACATAGCAAAGAGGCTGTTGAAGTATTAATCTCCTTCATCTTGTACAGATTGTAATTTACTTTTCAATGTTTATCTTTCTATAATTTCTTGAGGTAAAAGGCTGAATGAAAGAGTCATTGAAAGAGCCTAAGAGTGGAAAGAGGTAGAGAGATACACATGAGTGAAAAGCCTAGAGTGATTTCAGATTTCTTTAGGTTGATTATGTGTCTTGTATCTTGTACAAGTGAGGTATCCCTTTCTTAGTTGGGTTAGCACTAAGAGTGAAGAGTTAGGTATTAGCATAACCAAGTCAAGTTAGGTTAGAACTTGAGTGTGAAAGGATTGTGTCAATCCTGTGGAATTGGTGTATATAATACTTTAACTATAGTAGAAATTCCACCACTGTTGTGGTGGAGACTGGATGTAGGTTGCATTGCACAAGGCAACCGAACTAGGATACATGATGGTGTCAGCTTCTCTCTTCCCTGCTCTGTTCTGTTTTCTGATATTCATGAGACAAAATAAAATTGTCTCATAAATTTTCCGCTGCTGAGTTCAAATAGATTCAGAATGAAAGTTTGTTTTAAAAGGTTATTTCATTAAAGTAAAAGAAGGCCATAGATTCAACCCCCTTCTCTAAGCCTTCTACAACCTTCAACATGAAATGAAGTGAAGATGAGTAATAGTGATTCTTGATTAAGTGGGATTGGTTTATTAAATAAAAAGGGCAGGTGTCATAATTACCTGTATGGATATGTGATTATATGCCACACTTCTTTGATGAATGATTAAGATCAAATAATAATAATAATATTTCTTTTACTTTTTTTTGAATTATCTTATTATAATAAAAATTATTTAGAAATCTTAATGGATTTTAAATTTAAAGTATTATAAAATTTAATTTAATTATTTTTAGGAAAAATAATTTTCTTTAAATAAAATTCTCAATAAATATAATAAATCATAAATCACTCATTATTTAATATTCAAAAATTTAGGTTGTTATAAGCGTCAACTTGCCTACAGAAAAAAAATGGCAGCTTGCTGACTGGAAAAAATAAAAGTAAACGTTGACTTGCAGACCAAAAAAATATCGGCTTGTCAGCCGGAAAAAAATCGTGGCATGCTGACAAAAAAATGGCAGCTTGCCGACTAAAACAATAAAAGGAAACGTCGACTTGCCAAATAAAAAAAGGCCAGCTTCTAGACTGAAAAAGGCCGACTTTCAGACCAAAGCAGAATATGCCGACTTAAAAAAGGGTGGTTTACTTAAAAAATAAAAAATAACACTAGCTTCCCGACTGACAAAGGAAAAATGGCGGTTTGGCGATTGAAAAAAAAAGCCGACTTGCCGACAAAAAGAAAAAAAATGAAAAAATGGCGTCTTGAGGTCCAGAAAAAAATAAAAAATTTGACTTGTCTAACAAAAAACATGGCGGCTTATCGATAGAAAAATATGAAAAATACTGCCCACTTGCAAGTTGGCAAAAATACCACGGCATGGCTATCGGAAAGAAAAAAAAATCTTAATTTGCCGACCAAAAAAAGAAACTACGGTTTGCCAACTGAAAAAAAAAATAATGCCGGATTGTTGACCGGGAAAAAAATGCTAACTTGTCGACCGGCAAAAAAACCGCAGCTTATCGACCGGAATAAAAATGTCAGTCTGCTGACAAAAAAAATGACAGCTTGCCTATCGAAAAAAAACGTCGACTTGCTGGGGGCAAAAAAACTACAGCTTGCCGACCTATAAAAATGTTGACTTTTGGACCAAAAATAAAGTCGACTTGTCGGCTGGAAAAAACACAGTGACTTGCTGAATAAAATAAAAAATATTAATCGCTGGCTAGCCGATTGAAAAAAAATGCCAACTTGCCGGCCAAAAAAAATTGTGGATTCCCTACTCAAAAGAAAATAAAAATATCGACATGCCGACTAAAAAAACGGCGGCCCGCCAACTAAAAAAATAACACCGGATTGTCGACCAGAAAATAAAAAGAAAAAATGCTGACTTGCAGCCGAAAAATAAAATGGTGGCTTGCGGATTGAAAAAAAGTTGGCTTGCCGACCAAAAGATAAAATTAAAACGTTGAATTGCCGGCGGGCAAACAAAAAAATAGCGACTTGCCGGCCAACAAAAATAAAACGATAGCTTGCTAAGTGAAAAAAGAAAACATCAACTTACACCCCGAAAAAAATCCAGCTTTCAAATTGAAATAGAAAATGCCAAATTGCCGGCAAGCAGAAAAATAGAAACTTGAAAAACATAAATAAAATCGTCGACTTACCGACAAAAGGAAAAAAAAATGCTGACTTGCCGGCCAGCGAAAAAATTGCGGCTTGTCGACCGATAAAAATTGTCGACTTGCCAACAAAAAAAGGTTGACTTGTCGAAAAAAAAAAGCCGACTTGTAGGCCGGAAAAAGTACTGCGACTTGCTAACCGAAAAAAAAATGTCAACTTGCCGTCTAAAAGAAAATAACAAAAAAAAATGCATCTTGCCGACTGAAAGAAATAACGAAATAATGTCAACTTGCCGACTGAAAAAAATAATGCTGACTGGCAGACCGAAAAAGAAAAAACACACCAAGTTTCCCTGTGAGAAAAAAAGACTGTTGACTTGCCAACGAAAAAAACGTTGACTTGCCGTAAAAACACCACCTGTTGCTAATCAGAAAAATAACCTCAACTTGTCGGCAACTAGGCACTTTTCTTTTGTCGAAAGCCGGGATTTTTTTGCCGACTAGCGAATTGGCATTTTTTTTGGTCGGCAAGTTAATTTTTTCAATCGACAAGCCGCCCTTTTCATTCTTTTCCAGTTGAGAAGCCGCTGTTTTTACTAGCTGGCAAGTCGACACTTGTTTTTTCGATCGAAAAGCCAGGTTTTTTCCGACCATTAAGTCGGCATTTTTCTTCGGTCGGGAAGTTGACTTTTTTTTTCAATCGGCAAGCCGCCCTTTTTTTCCTTTGCTGGTCAAGAAGCCACCATTTTTTCCATCGATAAGCCCACATTTTTTGGCCAGTCGGCAAGATGACTTTTCTTTTTTGGTTTTCAAGTCGATGTTTTTATTTTTTTTCGGTCGGCAAGCCACCGTTTTTTTTTGCTAACTGGCAAGTTAGCGTCTTTATTTCTGTCTGCAAGCCGGCGGTTTTTTTCGGTCTGCAAGTCGACATTTTCTTCTTTTTTTAGTTGCCAAACTGCCATTTTGTTTTTGTCAGCAAGTCGAAGTTTTTTTTCGGTCGGCAAGCCACGATTTTTTTGCTGGCCGACAAGTCAGCATATTTTTTTCCGACCAGCAAGCCACCCTTTTTTCGGCAAGACATCATTTTTTTAGTCGGAAAACCTCTATTTTTTTCTTTTTTTTTGGTCAGCAAGCTAGCATTAAATTTTTCGACCAGCATGTCTAGGTATTTTTTCTTTAGACAGCAAGCTGCCTTTTTTTGTTGGCAAGTCGACATTTTTTTTTTCGGTCAGCAAGTCTAGGTCTTTTTTATTTTTTTTAGTCAGTAAGCCACCTTCTTTTTTTGGTCGACAAGTCGTCGTTTTTCTTCTATCCGGCAAGTCGCCTTTTTTGGCCAGCCGACAAGTCGCCGTTTTTGTATTTGCCGGCAGATAGGTTGCTATTTTTTTTTTTTTGCTTTATATTCTTGTTATATACCTACACTCAACTTAAATAAAACATAACAATAATACCGTATACAGATTCTATGCTAGAGGCTCATAGGTATATAATAATAATAATGGTCCCCCAAAGTCTAGAGCTTTAGAGGTTCCATTCATGAGTAACACTGGCTAGTGGCATTGGTCATGACATGCTGGTAGTTGGGTCATTACAAGTTGGTATCGGAACAGTTCGTTCCTAGTAAAGCCTTGGAATAGATTGATCATGCTTCATTGCATGCTCTAATTTTATTCCATGCAGTTAGGATATCTATGTGATGTATTCTGCATGAAGGTATGTGAACATTCATTTTGGGAATATTAGCAGTTTATTTGATATGTTAAGACTAATCACCTTAATATTGATTGTTTGGTGTTAATACGACTCAAATGGCTACAAACAAGTGAGGTCATCCCCGAAGTTCTAATGTAAAATATGATACTTTTTCCGATGCAACAGCTATTCTTGAATCAGTAAACACTATAGCCACTGCTGTACGTGACTTGGTGGTTGCCACCAACCGAGTAGCTAAATGTCTCGAGCGCCATAATGGGGGCGAAAGTAGCCAATGAACTGGAATTAGTAATGGAAGTGGTAGCAGACAGGAGAACGGAGCTCCTAACAATGACAAGCCAATGACATTGGCCTCTGTTCTAAAGATTAATCAACCTTAATTCCATGGGAACACAAGCACTTCCTGAGCAGATTACTGGATTCAAGAGATGGAACGGTCTCTACAGGGAATTTGCCATGTACATGCTGGGGAAAGATGCACATCACAGGTGGCAGGAGATACTTAGACTGTTGGGAAGAGAAGCTAGTGACGTCACACGGGATAGGTTTAAATCTAAATTTTATAAAAATTATTTCCCTCCATCATCTCATACTATTAAGGAACTAGAGTTACTTCATTTGAGACAAGGGAACATGACGGTCACAGAGTATACTCACAAGTTCAAGGAATTGTGCCAATTCTCTAAGGTTTGTCAAGGGACATTAGCTGAGTTTGAAGAGTAGAAGTGTATCAAATTTGAGGGAGGACTTCAAGAAGAGCTACTAGCTCATGTGGGTTTGATGGAGATTCGAAATTTTGTGGAACGGGTTAACAAAAACCAATTGGCAAAGGAGTGTACAAGGAAACTGGCAACGGTGCGAGTGAGTTGACAGTTTCTCCCTAGGAGTTGCCCTAAGATGCACGTCATTGGTTAGGAGTTCTCTTGGTATTTTTGGAGTTGAATACAAGAAAAGTAAATGAAAATGAAACTAAAGCAATGAACAATTAACAATTGAAATAAGGAAACTAAGAAATTAAGCTAACAAGGGTGGATGTCAATCAATCAATGTAAAATCCTTGGCTATGGGTGAGAATTGGAATTCCTATCCTCATTATCTCCATCAATTGTGACAAGAATTGGCCATTGCTCCACTTAGTTAACCTCTAACTATAAAGGAAAGTCAAGTGGATACAATCAACTTGAGTCCACAAGTCTTAGTCAAATCCTAAGAAAAGACTAGCTTTAGTGGCATTCAAATCAACTAGCAACTTCCAATTATCAATCGACAAAAGACTTTGACAATTCAAGAGTCTCCAATTGCCCAACCCCCAAGCCAATAGTGAAAATCTACTCCATAACCACAATTGACATTTCCTCAAATAATTGGTGAGCACAAGTAAAAGGCATTATGAAATTGAGAGGAGAATTCAAATTAAAGCTATCTACTAGAAACACTAACAACAACAAAGCAATTAACAACAATGAAAATAAAATTCCTCAATGCATTAATAGAAATCAATCTTAACAGGATCCAAATATAAGATCCAAATTTCTAGAACAATAAAAACAATTAATGAGAGTATGAGGATGAGATCTACAAATTAAAGCAATGTAAAATTGAATTAATACAGATCTAACCAAAGGATCCAAGTGAAATTGAAATTGAGAAGGCTAAAACCTAGAGAGGTGAGAGTTTCTCTCCCTACCCCCCAAACAAGAACCAAAGCTAGCTAAAATCATGTGTATGAGTGAGTCCCCCCTTTTCCCCCTTGGTTCCTTGGGTCTTTTCCATGCAGAATTGAGCTCAAATTAGGCCTATAGCCTCTTAGAAATTGCCAGCCACGATTTCATTAATGATGTCATGTGCTGGGTGTCACACGTGCGCGTCATATGAACTTCTCAGGCCATGCGTACGCGTCGGTCACTCGTACACGTCAGTCACGTGTAAGCATCGTTGGGATTTCATATCACCACGTGAATGCGCCAACTTTTGCGCGCTAGTCCCAGCTGCATGCGTCCATGCGTGCGCGTCGCCACCAATTCTCCAAAGCTTCACTCTTCATGTCCCTTACACTTGTGCATGCTTCCTTTCCACCTTCTAGGCCATTCTTGCTCTATAGATCTTGAATCCACTTAACAAACACATCACGGCATCGAATGGTAATAGAAGAGGATTAAAAATGGGCATTTTAGGGTTAAAGAAGCATGTTTTAAATAATGAAGCAAAATTAGGAAGGAAACACAAAACCATGCAATTTATATGAATAAGTGTGAAAAATATTGATAAAACCCTCTAAATTCTACACAAGATAAACTACAAAATTAGGGTTTATCAAACCTCCCCACACTTAAACTAAGCATGTCCTCATGCTAAAAATCAAAAGACCAAAGAACATAGGAGAATGAGGTTTATGAAATGCAATGTACCTACATGGATGCAACTAATGCAAATTCTTCTATCTACTTGGTTAAAAGGAAATCAACCTCCCAAGAACATATATGAATACATAGGGCCAAGGTGATTAGATGATTCATGAACTCTACCAATTCCAATATTAGAATGGCGTGTAAACAACTTTCAAGAAGAAAGCTTGTGAAAGCCGGGAACAAGGAATTGAGCATCGAACCCTCATCGGAAGTGTATCCGCTCTATTCGCTCAAGTGTATAGGATTGATTTGCTCAATTCTCTTCTAATAATGCTTTCCAAGATTTGTTTTTCATCTAACAATCAACAGTTATTCGGTGTATGCATACATTCATCATGAGGGCTTATCTTTAGGTTGTAATGGGGCTAGGATAGGGGTAAGGATGCATATATGGCCAAGTGGGCTTGAAATTTGCATCTTTGATTAACCTAAGCTCTTACCAAACACATATAACAACCTATACAATTCTAATACACAACCTAACTACCCATTCATTCACTTTCCACACACTCATGCATTCTCTTTCAATTCACAACCCATATGCATTGGTTATTATTGGCTTCGCCTTGGGGCATTTTGTCCCCTTTTTATTGCTTTCTTTTTTCTATATATTTTTGTTTCTTTTATTTTTCTATTTCTTTTTCTACACATTTTTTCTTTTATTTTCCTTTTGCTTTTCTCTTTTGATGAACTATATACAACGGTGCTAATGCATATGGTTTAAACATTCAATATATGAGTATGTACCTAATTCCTAATATTTTCAATAAAAACTACAAAAACACACTTTTACTTCCCTCCCGCTTAAGTGACACACACCCTCACTCACCTAAGCTAATCAAAGATCCAAATCAGAGGACATTTATTTTTCACCTAAGCTAATCAAAATTGGCTAATAATGGTAGATAAAAGGGTTAAAGCTATTTGGGTAAGTGAGCTATTGAAATCACGACCTCAATCATATAAATGATTCATACACAAAATAATGGACATATAGAATCAAACAAATCAATGATTGCAATAATAGAAAGAGAACAATGCACACAAGAATGGAAATAAGTGGTTATATGATGTAACCACGCAATCGGGCTCAAAACTCACATGCTTGTGTGTTCTTAGCTCAAAACCCTTTTCCAAAATTAATTCCTTCAAGCAAGTTCAACACACAAAAAAAATTCAAATTAATTTCTTGGAAAAGCAATTATCACTCTAACCAAGTAGTCCTAGCAAGAAACAACTATCATGCAAACAGTGTTTAAATGCAAAAACTAGCCATGCAATGTAAATTATCCTAATTGGCAAAAGAAACTTAAGATTTGGGTGTTGAAAAGATGGGTTGTTACATATGGAAGTCGGTAAACGACCTCCCCACACTTAGAAATTTGCACGGTCCTCCGTGCTATCGGTAATACGCAAGGTGGGATTGGGGTGGGCACTTCCACTATTTGTCTCTTGAGTGCTCGCTTCACTTTGGTCTGAAGTGGATTCAGAAGTGTCCGGCTCCTCCAAAGGTAGGTTAGCACAACCCAAGAGCTTCTTCAAGTAAGAATAGCGACGTTTGTTCCGCCGCTCATTCCGGTTTACCTTTTGAGTGAGCTCAACAAGCAATTGGTAGGATGATTTCTGTGGTGCCGATGAGGTGGTTGGAATGTCGGAAGGAATGGCCATGTGAGGAGCGGATAATTTATACCCTTTTTGGCATTATTTTTACATAGTTTTTAGTATGTTTTAGTTACTTTTTATTATATTTTTATTAGTTTTTATGGAAAAATCACATTTCTGGATTTTACTATGAGTTTGTGTATTTTTCTGTAATTTCAGGTATTTTCTGGCTGAAATTGAGGGACCTAAGCAAAAATCTAATTCAGAGGCTGAGAAAGGACTGCAGATGCTGTTGGATTCTGACCCTCTTGCACTCGAAGTGAATTTTCTGGAGCTACAGAAGCCTAATTGGCACGCTCTCAATTGCGTTGGAAAGTAGACATCTTTGGCTTTCTAGCAATGCATAATACTCCATACTTTTCCCGAGATTTGATGGCCCAAACTGGCGTCTAAACGCCAACCAGAGACCCTTTGCTAGAGTAAAACGCCAGAACTAGCACCAGAACTGGAGTTAAACGCCCAAACTAGCACCCAAGCTGGAGTTTAACTCCAAGAATGGCCTATGCATGTAAAAGCTTCAATGCTCAGCCCAAGCACACATCAAGTGGGCCCCAGAAGTGGATTTCTGCACTATCTGCACTTAGTTACTTATTTTCTGTAAACCCTAGTAACTAGTTTAGTATAAATAGCACTTTTTACTATTGTATTCGCATCTCTGGATGTTTAGTCCTTAGACTTAGACTTTATCATTTGGTTTTACGTTTTGGAGGCTGGCCATTCGGCCATGCCTATACCTTCTTTTCTTATGTATTTTCTACGGTGGAGTTTCTACACCTCATAGATTAAGGTGCGGAGCTCTGCTGTTCTTCATGAATTAATGCAAGTACTATTGTTTCTCTTTCAATTCACGCTTACTTCTTCTCCAAGATATACTCTCGTACTTAATTCAGTTAAGTCAGAATGAAGGGGTGACCCGTGACAATCACCCACTATCTTCGTTACTCGCTTAGCCAAGATCCGCGTGCCTGACAACCACAAGCGGTCTACATGATGTTCAATGTAGTCATTGGACGACAGTTGGAGTATATTCTCTTGGGTCTCTAATCCACGATTTGTATCGCCTCTCCTGACAATAGAGCATCCGAATCTGTGAGATTAGAACCTTCGTGGTATAGGTTAGAACCAATTGGTAGCATTCCTGAGATCCAGAAAGTCTAAACCTTGTCTGTGGTATTCCGAGTAGGATCTGGGAAGGGATGACTGTGACGAGCTTCAAACTCGCGAATGTTGGGTGCAGTGACAGTGTGCAAAAGGATAGAGAGATCCTATTCCGACACTAGTGAGAACCGACAGATGATTAGTCGTGCAGAAGCCGTACCTGGTATTTTTCATCCGAGAGGATCATACAGCTTGCCATGGAAGGGAGCGCGCATGGTTGGAAGAAGACAATAGGAAAGCAGAGGTTCAGAAGCAACAAAGCATCTCCAAACTCTTATTTGAAATTCCCACCAATGATTTACATAAGTATCTTTATTTTATTTTATGTTTTATTTATCTTTTAATTATCAAAACCTCATAACCAATTGAATCCGCCTGACTAAGATTTACAAGATGACCATAGCTTGCTTCAAGCCAACAATCTCCGTGGGACCGACCCTTACTCACGTAAGGTATTACTTGGACAACCCAGTGCACTTGCTGGTTAGTTGTGCGGAGTTGTGAAAAGTGTGATCACAATTTCGTGCACCACCATGTCAAGGCTTGCGGTTCCCACAGGAGGCTTAAGATACTTTCCACTCAGGATGATGTCGTCCTTCGCCGGAATTATCGCCTTCACGTCCTTAGCCTCGTGGGGAACTCCGGCGGCAGCAATCAAATCTGTCACCAAGGCAGAAAATGGGAGGTTGCCCTTAGTATGAACGCGGCCCATTGCTTGTCGAATGAGATAAGGAATGTTGATAGGCTTCTCAGTGAGGATGCACCAGACAAGAAGGGCCAAGTCTGCTATGATTGAGGACTCATGAGTGCTCGGAAGTACGTAGTGGAACAAGATTTGGGCCCACACTCTAGCCTCCACAGTAAGCGCTTGTGCCGAAATGCACTTAGGTCGGGCCTTGGCTCTCCCTTGGGTCCATTGTTCTCCAGGTTGGGCAATGACCCTAAGGACAGAACCCCAATCAAAATCGAGTCTGCTGCGCTGTAGTAGGACCTCTTGGTAATCATCTGTCCCATCCGGCACTAGCAAAACCTTAAGTATCCGCTGAATGGCTTCCTCTGATATGGGGACTTGCTTCCGGCACACAAAAATTGATTGAAGAGAAGGTGAGTGATAGTTAGAGTAGAACTCCACCACCCAAGAAAGATTAGCTTTCTGCAGTTTTCGATTGAGAAATTCCTATTGTCGTCGCTCGATGCGGGGCATGACAAACTGAACAAGGTGCTCCAGAGGAACAAGAAGATGTTCAGAATGGTAATTTCTTTCAACCAAAACGGGGAACATGAGTTCACAAAAGTGATTAGTGAACTTTGCGGAGTCCTTCACAGGGTTGCCCTTATCTATCTCATCAATATGAATGACCCTTTTTACCCTCTTGGAGGGAGGCTTAACTTTCGGTGCAGGGCATGCCTTGGTAGTTGTTCTTTGAGGTGCCCTCTTTGTAGGCGGCTTTTTCGAAGCCTTTTCCTTACCCTTTTTGGTGGCCATCCTGAAAAAAGAAGGAAAAGAGAAAACATCAAACTCAAAGAAACAACACTAAAAGAACAACATGTAAGTGAGCAGTAATGCCACAAAGGAGCAAGGCGTCCTGAAGACATGACAGCTGCAACATGTAAATAAGACAACAATGTAATCATGGAGGCATATCACTAGCATGATATGCAAGAGTGAGAGAAGCATGCAAGTGTAAAGCATGAGAAGAATGGACTCAAGCATCAATAACAACAATAAGTAACACATGCAAGAAAGGTACGAAACACAAGAAAACTATTCACCTAGTCTAAACCCAAGACAATGAAGCATGCGAATGGAATAAGATGGAGTTGGCAAAAGTGGAATTACAAATGTTGCAATATGCTACAAAGAAGCAAGTCATAAGTAATGAGCGCATAGATGGTAAAGATTAAGCACAATAGGCTCAATGCACATGAGGAAAAACAAGTGTAATGAGAAAGAAGCACTAAGTTGAAAGCATAACATCAAATTTGAACTAAGATGTCATTGGTGCCTTTTTAACAAATACTTTGTGTGCATCTTCCAAACAACAAGCATGTATGCAAAATTTAAGAATGTAATAAACCTAAAATGAATTGCCAATCATCAAAACAACACCACATAGCACAAATAAGCTAAGAGATATCAAAACAACCTACCAATGCAAGAATTACATTGAAGTTCAACACCCATGGAAGAACATAAAAAGAAAGAAAAGAAACAAAAAATGAATTATAAACAACAAAATCAAAATGCAACTAAGAAGAAAGAGAGTAGAGTAATGAAATGCAATTAAGAAGAAGAGTAGTAGAAAGCAAAAGAGAGAGAGGAGAAAAAAGACCTTGAAATGAGGAAGAAGATGAGGTTGAGTGTAAGTGAGAATAGGAGAAGAGAAAGGAGAAGAAGAGAGAGAGAGAAAATGTGGGACCGCCGGAGGTGGGGGTCACCGGTGGTTGAGGTCGCCGGTGGTAGTGGGCGGAGAAGAGGTGGTAAGGAGAAAGAAGAAGAAAGGAAGAGGGAATACAAGAAAGAAAGTGAAGAAATAAAGAGAACAGGGCGCGCTGCACTTTAGCTATGTCGGCAATGTGACACGTGCACTTCATCCACACGTACGCATGGAAGAGAGAAAAAGGAGAGTGACACGTGAGCGTCGTCCACGCCTACGCGTCAAAAGCAGAAATAGAAAGGGACGCGTACGCGTTAAGTACGCGTACACGTGGGGCAAAGTCAAGCGTTTCGCACAGAGCCAACACAAAACTCGCGCAACTCTCTGGTTTTTGTACCAGGAGTTCCAAGATCATGAATCGACGCGTACGCGTCGTCCACGCTTATGCGTGGCTGCGCGAAAAACCCAGTGATGCGTAGGTGTTAGCTGACGTGCACGCGTGGGGAGAGATTTGTGCTTCTAGCACCCTTCCCGCACAATTCCAGCGCAACTCTCTGGTTTTTGTACCAGGAGGTGTGGAAATGCAATCGACGCTTACGCGTGGACGCCGCTTTTTTTTTTTAAACATGAGGAAAGGCAATTATGACACAATCTTGGTAGTCATTTAGATAGTTCAAAAACAATCAAAATTTCATGCAACACTCAAAACTAAGCATTTTCTTCAACATTAACAATTCAACCAAACCAAGATCAATGAAATCCTTATGAAGATTCTAACAAGCTCAACAAAATCAAGCAAAATCGAGCATACTTAGACAAACTCACAAAATCAAACAAAGACTCTAAAACTACATGCAAAAAATGATGTACAAGGAGGATCATACCATGGTGGGGTGTCTCCCACCTAGCACTTTTCTTTAACGTCCTTAAGTTGGATGGTCATGAGCTTAAATCTCTTCGCCTTCTAGTGCATCCTCAAGAAGGAACACCTCAAGCTCCTTGTTGTTTCTCATCTTCTCTCCATGATAAAGCTTTAGACGGTGACCATTAACTTTGAAGATTGTAGGGTTTGAAGGATGGCTCAAGTGGAAGACCCCATATGGCTCAGCCTTTTCCACCCTATAAGGTCCTTCCCACCTTAACCTTAACTTGCCTGGTATTAATCTCAAACTTGAGTTGTAGAGGAGGACTAGATCCTCAACTCTAAACTCTTTTCTCTTAATGTTCTTATCATGTACCGCCTTCACCCTCTATTTATAAAGCCTTGAGTTTTCATAAGCTTCCAACCGAAGGCACTCTAACTCTTCCAACTGTAACTTCCTTTCGATTCTGGCTCCCCCCAATCCTGAGTTACATTCCCTTACGGCCCAGTAAGCCTTGTGTTCCACCTCTACCGGGAGATGGCAAGCCTTTCCATAGACTAGCCAGAACGGACTCATGCTAATTGGTGTCTTATAAGCCGTCCGGTAATCCCATAGCACATCTCCGAGCTTAGAACTCCAATCCCCTTATGAGGTTTCACAATCTTCTCTAGTATGCGCTTAATTTCCCGGTTAGAGATCTCGGCTTGGCTATTTGTTTGGGGATGGTAGGTCGTAGCCACCTTGTGATTGATGCCATATTTCTTCATCAAACTTGTCATTCTCTTGTTACAAAAATGAGAGCCTTGATCACTCACGATTGCTCGTGGTGATCTAAAGCGACAAATGATGTTATTTCGAACAAAAGAGATAACCACATTAGCATCATCAGTACGGGTAAGAATTGCTTCTACCCACTTGGAGACATAATCAACAGCTAACAGGATATATAGGAAACCATTAGAATTTGGAAAAGGACCCATAAAGTCAACCCAAACATAAAAAATTTCGCAAAACAACATGAGCTGTTGGGGTATCTCATCCCTCTTGGAAATGTTTCCAAACCTTAGGCATTGTTGGCAAGAGTTACAAAAGAGAAATGCATCCTTAAAGAGTGTGGGCCACCAAAATCTGCAGTCTAAGATCTTTCTAGTAGTTCTTTGAGGACCAAAGTGGCCACCACCTTCAGAAGAGTGGCAAGCCTCTAAGATAGACTGAAACTCGGATTATGGAATACACCTTCTAATTATTTGGTCGGTACCACATCTCCACAAATATGGGTCATCCCATATGTAATATTTGGACTCGCTCTTGAGCTTATCCCTTTGATGTTTAGAGAAATTGGGAGGAAATGTGCGACCAACCAAGTAGTTAGCAATGGGTGCATACCAAGGGATTACCTCGGATATTGCTTGCAAGCTCTCAAAAGGAAATGCATCATTGATAGGAGTGGGGCCACCCTTTTTGTGCTCTACACGACTCAAGTGGTCCGCTACCAAATTTTGGGAACCACTCCTATCCTTGATCTCTAGATCAAACTCTTGCAAAAGCAATACCTATCGGATTAACCTTGGTTTTGATTCTTTCTTGGCCAACAAGTACTTCAACGCCGCATGGTCTGAATATACTACCACTTCGGATCCAAGTAAATAGGCCCGGAATTTATCCAAGGCAAAAACAATTGCTAGAAATTCCTTCTCAGTGGTAGTATAATTAGACTGGGCACCATCTAAAGTCTTAGAAGCATAGACTATGACATAGGGATTCTTACCCTCACGTTGAGCAAGCGCCGCTCCCACCGCATAGTTGGATGCATCGCATATAATTTCCAATGATCTACTCCAATCAGGACCTCTCACAATGGGAGCTTGGGTCAAGACACTCTTCAACTGGTCAAATACTTCCATGCAATCTGCACTCAGGTCAAATGCTACATCCTTTTGCAACAACCAGGAAAGGGGTAGTGCAACCTTACTAAATTCCTTGATGAAACACCGATAAAACCCTGCATGACTAAGAAAAGCACGGACTTCTCTTACAGAGGAGGGGTAAGGTAAACTAGAAACAACATCAACCTTGGCAGGATCAACAGAGATACCATCATTAGAGACAATATGACCTAAAATAATACCTTGCTTCACCATAAAATGGCATTTTTCAAAGTTAAGTACAAGGTTTGATTTAGTACACCTCTCTAACACTTTTGCAAGATTATCCAAACAAAGGTCAAAGGAGTCCCCATAAACACTAAAATCGTCCATAAACACCTCCATACAATGCTCAAGAAGGTCCACAAATATACTCATCATACACCTTTGGAACGTAGCCGGTGCGTTACACAAGCCAAAAGGTATTCTTTTGTAGGCATATGTTCCAAAGGGGCATGTGAAAGTGGTTTTCTCTTAGTCTTCTGGAGCAATATGGATTTGGAAGTAACCAGAATAGCCATCTAAAAAATAATAATGCGACTTACCGGACAAGCGATGAAGCATCTGATCGATGAATGATAATGGATAATGGTCCTTCCTAGTAGCCAAATTCAAGCACCTATAGTCGATACAGACCCTCCACGAGTTTTGTACCCTTGTGGCCATAAGCTCCCCACTCTCATTCTTAACTGTGGTGACACCGGACTTTTTCGGAACTACTTGCACGGGGCTCACCCACTCACTATCCGAAATCGGGTAGATAATGTCGGCATCTAGTAGTCGGGTCACCTCTTTCTTCACAACCTCTAGAATAGTGGGATTTAAACGCCTTTGAGGTTGGCGAATAGATTTGGCTCCCTCTTTTAGAAAAATGCGATGTTCACAAACTTGAGGACTTATGCCAACTATGTCTACCAAACTCCACCCAATAGCCTTTTTGTTTCTTCTCAAGATATTAAGCAATTTCTCCTCTTGTTGGGATGTAAGCTCCTTTGCAATGATCACTGGGAGCTTTTGATTCTCTTCGAGAAAGGCATATTTTAGGTGGAGTGGAAGTGGTTTCATATCCACACTTTGTTCATGGCTTGGCACTTGATTATCCGGCAACACCTGAGGTGGTAAGGTGTCTTCTTTCCATTCATGGGAGTTCCCCACACTTGGACCTTGAACCATATGCTTCTCATCAAGTTTATCATGATGGACTTCGGCTACAATATCATCAATCATGTCACACCGGAATATAGAGTGGTCCTCTGGTGGACGTCGCATAACTTCATCAAGATTAAAACTCACAACTCTTCCATCAATTTCAAAAGAGTAGGTACCCGAAAAAGCATCCAATTTAAACTAGGAGGTCTTCAAGAACGGCCTTCCAAGAAAGATAGATGATGGTCTTCTAGAGTCATTAGGGGGCATCTCAAGAATATAGAAATCAATCGGGAAAACCAACCCCTTTATGCTCACTAAAACATCTTCCGCAATACCAACCACAGAGATTATACTTTTTATCCACCAAAATAAAGCGGGCCGCCGACCATTTCAACGGTGGAAGCTTCAATGTATCATAAATAGATAAAGGCATAATGCTAACACAAGAACCTAAATCACACATGCAATCAAAAAATTGTACACCATCTATGGTGCAAGTGACTAGACAAGGACCAGGATCACCATATTTCTCCGGTATAGCACCCATCAAAGCAGAAATTGAGCTTCCCAATAGAATAGTTTCTAAATCATGAATCTTATCCTTGTTCATGCACAAATCTTTTAGAAATTTAGCATACTTAGGAACTTGGCGAATAGCATCAAAAAGGGGAATAGTCACCTCAACCTTTTTTAATATCTCCACCATCTTGGGATCTAACTCCACTTGCTTTTTGGTCTTCCTTGCCAACGTAGAAAACGGAATTGGAATAGCTTCTTTCAAGATATTTCCATCCTTAGGAACTTCATCCCTTGGTTGAGCAACTTCTTCTTCAACTACCTCTTGTACCTCATCCTCATCTCCGACTTCTTCTACCTCAACAACATCATCATCTTGAGTAACTTCTCTTAGGCTTGGCTCCTTGGGACTCCTCTCTTACAATTTAGTGCCAGACCTTAAGGTGATGGCATTGAAGGGTAGCGCACTAGAGCTTGAGAGTTGAGCATTGGAGGTAGAAGGTGGATCCAAACGGGTTATAAGAGCTTGGAGTGTAGAGGTGAGACCAGTAAGGCTAAACGCGAGTGTGGTTTGAAGCTCCTTTTGTCCTTGAAGAATAGTACGAAGAGTTTCATCTTGGTTGGAGGAAGAAGAAGGGTATGTAATTTGAGGGACTTGTGGTTGGTTGAGTTGAGGTGCTTGAGCTTGCCTTTGGTGAGGTGGTTGGTATCTTTGGCCTTGGTTTTGTTGGTAATTATTATTCCACCTTTGGTTTCCACCATTGTCTCTTCCTCCTTGATTGTAGTTGTCTCGCCACCCTTGGTTGGGATTGTCTTGCCATCCTTGATTATAGTTACCACCTTGGTTATAGTTACCGCCTTGTTGATAATACCCTTAATTTGGACGGTTGTAATAAGCATTGGTAGCCGCCAAAGTGTTGTCCTCTTGGAGTTGTGGACATTCATCAGTATAGTGAGAATAGCAAGCACAAATCCCGCATACTCTTTGAGGGACTAACTGTTGACATTGTTGTTGTGGAGGGGGTGGAGGTTGTTGTTGATTGAGTTGGAGTTGCTTGAGGATATTAGTCATCTCTCCCAAGGTCTTGGTAAGGGCGGCGGTCTCACCACTAGAAGAAATTTCATTTATTGCCCTTGGATGATTGTTTCTTTGTCTCGCATGTTGGGTTGATTCGGCCAAATCGGTGATAAGTTGCCATGCTTCCTCCGTTGTTCTATACTTTGTCAAGGAGCCATTACTTGAAGCATCCAAAAGGATCTTGTCTTGAGGTTTCATTCCTTGGCAAAAGTAACTAATCAACACTAGAGTGTCAATCATGTGGTGAGGGCTTGAGTCAAGAAGTTTCCAAAAACATTTCTAATACTCATAGAGAGTCTCCAATTCTCCTTGGACAATGCATGAAATTTCCTTCCTTAACATATCCGTCACCTCTGGAGGAAAGAATTTGTCTAAAAACTCCCTTCTGAGCAAATCCTAATTAGCAACAATATCATCGGACAAAGTGTAGAACCACTCTTTAGCTCTTCCCTTAAGAGAGAATGGGAAGGCATATAGCCAAATGGCAACCTCATCGAAACCCTCCCGCCTAGTAGTTGAACATACACCTTGAAAGTCGCTAAGGTGTCTAATAGGATCTTGAGCAGGAAGACCATAGAACTTGGGTAGAAGATTAATCAAAGCGGTTTTGAGCTTAAAATTAGCATTCAAATCTGGATGACGCACTTGAAGCGGTTGAAGAACAAAATTCGGAGCACCCACCTCCTTAAGAGTGACTCTTCTTGGAGCGGCCATAGTATCGGTACCTAAATCAATGGAAGAGGTATTAGTAATATCAATGGAAGAGTAGATAGTTCCTTCCTCAAATGATGCTTCGGATTCAACCTCGGATAAGGTTGGTGAATTGGTAGAAACCCCTTCACCACCTCCAAAGGCTATCCGTCTCTGAGCTTGCCTAAGATGTGGTATCGTTCTTTCGATTTCCGGATCAAAAGGGGCTAGGCTCGGATCCGGTAGTGAACGCATCATTCAACGAAGGAGATATATAGCTCATGACAACAAAATACACTAAACAAAGTTAAATCCTAACTAGCAATTAAACTAGCAAACAGTCAAGAAAATGCAAGTATTCACATATCAACATATCTACACTAACCAACAACATGGCACACATATGCAACTCCCTGGCAACGGTGTCAGAACTTGATGTGAGATATTTGTCGGTCTAGAATTTACCAATAAAATTCCGTCGTGAGTATAGTCTAAACCAACAAGCTATCCCGCACCAAAGTTAGAAAATGTGTCACCACAATTAAAAATCAATAACCGGGAGTAGAATCCCGGATCGTTCTCCCTAGGAGTTGCCCTAAGTTGCACATCATTGGTTAGGAGTTCTCTTGGTATTTTTGGATTTGAATACAAGAAAAGTAAATGAGCATGAAACTAAAGCAATGAACAATTAACAATTGAAATAAGGAAACTAAGAAATTAAGCTAACAATGGTGGATGTCAATCAATCAATGTAAATAAAATCCTTGGCTAGGGGTGAGAATTGGAATTCCTATCCTCATTATATCCATCAATTGTGACAAGAATTGGCCATTGCTCCACTTAGTTAACCTCTAACTATAAAGGAAAGTCAAGTGGATACAATCAACTTGAGTCCACAAGTCCTAGTCAAATCCTAAGGAAAGACTAGATTTAGTGGCATTCAAATCAACTAGCAACTTCCAATTATCAATCAACAAAAGACTTTGACAATTCAAGAGTCTCTAATTGCTCAACCCCCAAGCCAAGAGTGAAAATCTACTCCATAACCACAATTGGCATTTCCTCAAACACTTGGTGAGCACAAGTAAAAGGCATTATGAAATTGAGGGGATAATTCAAATTAAAGCTATCTACTACAAACACTAACAACAAAAAAGCAATTAATAACAATGAAAATAAAATTCCTCAATGCAATAATAGAAATCAATCTCAACAAGATCCAAATCTAATATACGAATTTCTAGAACAATAAAAACACTAAATGAGAGTAGGAGGATGAGATCTACAAATTAAAGCAATGTAAAATTAAATTAATACAGATCTAACTAAAGGATCCAAGTGAAATTGAAATTGAGAAGGCTAAAACCTAGAGAGAGGTGAGAGTTTCTCTCCCTACCCCCCAAACAAGAACAAAAGCTAGCTAAAATCATGTGTATGAGTGAGTCCCCCCCCTTTTCCCTTGGTTCCTTGGGTCTTTTCCATGCAGAATTGTGCTCAGATTGGGCCTGGAGCCTCTCAGAAATCGCCAGCCATGATTTCATTAATGATGTAACGTGTTGGGCATCACGCGTGCGCGTCGGCCACGCGTGCGTGTGGTGGACGAAATTGTGATTACACTTTGATTATGTAAAATTCATTGCTCTTTCTTTCCCTGGCAATGGCGCCAAAAAAACATGATGCCAATACCATGGTTCACAACTTCGCACAACTAACCAGCAAGTGCACTGGGTCGTCCAAGTAATACCTTACGTGAGTAAGGGTCGAATCCCACGGAGATTGTTGATATGAAGCAAGCTATAGTCACCTTGTAAATCTCAGTTAGGCAGATATAAAATAATAATGGGGTTTTCGAAAATAATACTAAAATAAGGATAGAAATACTTATGTAATTCATTGGTTAGAATTTCAGATAAGCGTGTAGAGATGCTTTCGTTCCTCTGAACCTCTGCTTTCCTGCTATCTTCATCCAATCAATCTTACTCTTTTCGATGGCTAGCTTTATGTAAGGATGTCACGGGTGCCAATGGCTACTTTCGATCTCTCTCGGGAAAATGATCCAAATGCTCTGTCACAGCACGGCTAATCGTCTGGAGGCATCACCTTTGTCGTTGGTTGCATCCTATTCCTCCCTGTGAAAATGGTCCGATGCACTGTCACTGCATGGCTAATCATCTGGAGGTTCTCGATCATACTGGAATAGGATTTACTATCCTTTTGTGTAACAGCCCAGACCACCCGCTAGCACGATATTGTCTGCTTTGGCACACAAGGCCTCACGGTTTTGCCTTTGACGATAGGGATGATAGCCGAAGCCCCCCACACTCACTCGTCAAAACGCGTCATGCTAGGGAGAGGTATCCCACCCTTATAAGGCATGCTTCGTTCCCCTCTCCAACCAATGTGGGCCTTACAATCCACCCCCCTAAGGGAGTCTAGCGCCCTCGCTGGCACATCGATCCGAGCTCTGGCTCTGATACCATCTGTAACAGCCCAGACCACCCGCTAGCACGATATTGTCCGCTTTGGCACACAAGGCCTCACGGTTTTGCCTTTGACGATAGGGATGATAGCCGAAGCCCCCACACTCACTCGTCAAAACACGTCATGCTAGGGAGAGGTATCCACACCCTTATAAGGCATGCTTCGTTCCCCTCTCCAACCGATGTGGGCCTTACATTTTGCGTCTGTTACTACGCCCAGCACTCGCGAGTTTGAAGCTCGTCACAGTTATTCAATCCCAGAATCCTACTCGGAATACCACGGACAAGGTTTAGACTTTCCAGATTCTCATGAATGCCGTCATCAATCTAGCTTATACCACGAAGATCCCAATATCTCGGACTCGGCCCCCTGTATTAGTAATCTAAGAGATACTCGTTCAATCGAAGGTAGAACAGGAGTGGTTGTCAGGCACGCGTTCATAGGGAATGATGATGATTGTCACGTTCATCACATTTAGGTTGAAGTGCGAATGAATATCTTAGAAGTGGAATAAGTTGAATTGAATAGAAAATAGTAGTACTTTGCATTAATCTTTGAGGAACAGCAGAGCTCCACACCTTAATCTATGGAGTGTAGAAACTCTATCGTTGAAAATACATAAGTGAAAGGTCCAGGCATGGCCAAATGGCCAGCCCCTCTGATCTAAGAACCAGGCGTCCAAAGATTCAAAGATGATTCCAAAGATGTGTAATACAATAGTAAAAGGTCCTATTTATAATAAACTAGCTACTAGGGTTTACAGAAGTAAGTAATTGATGCATAAATCCACTTCTGGGGCCCACTTGGTGTGTGCTTGGGCTGAGCTTGAGTGTTACACGTGTAGAGGTTATTCCTAGAGTTGAACGCCAGTTTTGGTGCCCGTTTGGGTGTTGAACTCCACTTTGCAACTTGTTTCTGGCGCTGGACGCCAGAATTGGGCAGAGAACTGGTGTTGAACGCCAGTTGGCGTCATCTAAACTTGGGCAAAGTATGGACTATTATACATTGCTGGAAAGCCCTGGATGTCTACTTTCCAACGCAATTGGAAGAGCGCCATTTCGAGTTCTATAGCTCCAGAAAATCCACTTTGAGTGCAGGGAGGTCAGAATCCAACAGCATCAGCAGTCCTTCTTCAACCTCTGAATCTGATTTTTGCTCAAGTCCCTCAATTTTAGTCAGAAAATACCTGAAATCATAGAAAAACACACAAACTCATAGTAAAGTCCAGAAATGTGAATTTAACATAAAAACTAATGAAAACATCCCTAAAAGTAACTAGATTCTACTAAAAACATACTAAAAACAATGCCAAAAAGCGTATAAATTATCCGCTCATCAGCGTGTCATATGAACTTCTCAGGCCACGCGTACGCGTCGGTCACGCGTACGCATCGATGGGATTTCGCATCACCACGTGAATGCGCCAGCTTTTGTGCGCGAGTCCCAGCTGCATGCGTCCACGCGTGCGCATCAACCACGCGTGCGCGTCGCCACCAATTCTCCAAAGCTTCACTCTTCATGTCCCTTCCACTTGTGCATGCTTCCTTTCCACCTTCTATAGATCTTAAATCCGCTTAGCAAACACATTACGGCATCGAATGGTCATAAAAGAGGATTAAAAATTGGCGTTTTAGGGTTAAAGAAGCATGTTTTAAACCATGAAGCAAAATTAGGAAAGAAACACAAAACCATGCAATTTATATGAATAAGTGTGAAAAATATTGATAAAAACCCTCCAAATTCTACACAAGATAAACCACAATATTAGGGTTAATCAACTTTTTGCAGAGGAACTTCAACTGTAATCTTGCCCCTCAAGGAAGGAACTTCAAGGCTACAAGGTAGCCTCCTAGTAACACCATAGTTAACAATCACTTGCGACAAGACTTGGAAAGGCAACCACAGCAAAACCAGTTAGGACGTGTATGTACCAAGTATAGGAAAAACTATGGAGATAGACTCTTTCAATTTGGAACAGGAGTTTGCTATAATTGTAGTAAACAAGGAAATATCGCTAGGGATTTCCAACGACAAAGAGTTGGACTTGTCCTTTCTAGACCCCAACAGCAAGGAAGGGTATTCGCTATGAAAGCTGAGGATGTTTCTGAAGCTGATTCCCTCATTAGAGGTACGTGTTCTGTCAAGAATGAAACCCTAACTGTACTGTATGACTCAGGTGCCTCACATTCTTTCATATCGATAGATTTTGCATTTAAGTTGGGATTGGATTCTTAGAGAATGGCTTATGATCTAATTGTTCATACTCTTATTGCACAAAATCCTGTGACTAGCTTAGTATGTCGTAAGGTTCCTTTTTCCACTAGGGATAAGTCTTTTGTACATGATTTAATATGACTACCTTTGAATGGTATAGATGTTATCCTAGGAATAGATTGATTGTCTACTCACCATGTTTTCTTAGATTGTTTTAAGAGGATTGCTATAATTCTATCAAATAGTATCTCTTCTGAAATAGTTATCACATCCGATTATTATCTAAACTCTGTAGTAGTAAATTATAAGGGAAATGAGTGTGAGGGTTATGAGAAAAATGTCACAATACTTTTCAAAATTATCTAAACTCCGTAGTAGTAAATTATCAAGTTAATTATAGCTTTAAATCGGAATTCAATACTTTTCAAAATTTAGTTAAAATGTCACAATTCAAAACAATCATGGCTATGAGAAAAATTGGGGGTTTGATTGAAACTGGCAGAAATTTAAATAGCAAGGAATTTAAAAGAGCAAGCAATATCTAAAGGTCAAGAGAATAACTAAGAGCAATTAAGGTTAAGAATCACTATCCTTGTCACTAACCACAATATGATAATTACAAAGAGCAAACCTAATTCGTCAGCCTCTACAAATTAAGAAAAGTCAATTAGGCTTAATTAACCCTAATCCACAAGTCCTAACCAACTTACTAGTTGAATTAGTAAAAGATTTGCATTAGTGGAAATAATATATATTAATATCTCTAAATTATCAATCAACTTTGGCATTAATGACTCAAGGTCACCCAATTTCTCAACCCAAGTTAAGAATGTAAAATCTACTCTATAACTATGTGAGACATTTTATCAAACACTTAGTGTGCATAAAATAAAGTATCATAAATTGCAAAAGTAATAAAATCTACAACTACCCAATTCAAGCAAGCAACAAAAACATCTTAACACTATAAAAAAACGCTGAGTATTGTCAAACTTATAGGCGAAAAAACAAAAATAAACAGCTGGTAATAAGATTATCGTTGGATTTAATCTGACGGTATAAACCTCGCCGGTAAATGTTTACCGTCAAAATTTTTTGTCCGCCGGTAACTTGCAGCAGAATTAGCAGCGGAATTTTATTTTTAAGCTACGAATATCCGATGTCAGTTATTAGCAAATTTTTCAACGGTAACTTTGGTACCGAACCATTTTTGTTCCCGCATCGTTACCGTCAGATTTTTTTTCCCAGTAAATTCGACGGTAAGTTCAATTTTTTTTACTTTTTTTTTATGAAATTAATGGTCAAATTTTAAATTTTTATTTAAATTTATTTTTTACACAATTAGTAGTTAAATTCTAAATAATAGAAGACAAATATGTTAAATTATCAAGTGTACAAATAAAATGTAAAGTCAAATAATAGATGATATGATACAATCAAACATTGTATCAAAAAACCTAGTCACTAAAGATCCTGATAGTTGTTGTCGTCATTGTCCCGCTGGTCTTGCTGCTGATGGGACGGCCCAGGCAGTGATGCCTATGCACCTCCAGTAGGGTCGTTACCACCAACAGCACCACTGGCACCAGTAGTAACACTGCCTCTAACGCGCATCTGATCGTTGTACGGTGCCATGTTGCGCTCCATCCGCTAAAGCCGCTCCAACTTCCGCCTCCACTCCAGCTTAATGTCATCATGGTTTGTCATGTGTGAGAGGATTGTCTAATACTTCTCCTCAGACTCCCGCAGCTGTTGAGCCTATTAGTGAAGGCTCTTGGTGAGAAGTAGCACCTGCTCAAATCGACGCCGTCCTCGGGATCGACGGACTGACTGGTAGCAGGGGTTGATGAATATTTCAATGTGGATGTGCGGAGGTTGTCGGTGAAGAATGATCCCAGCCTATAGACAAGATTCTTGTAAAGAGTAGATGCTTCCTCACGCCAAACCATGTCAGGATCAACGACTGATGCAGCAGAGTTGTTGCCGTCGTCTCCATTAGGCTGAGATTGCTGGGATGGAGCCTCCAAACTCTGCATGTAGGACTCTTGCGTAACAACATATTTTATGAGTAGGGTTACAGGTAATTAAAACCTTTAACCTACATGATGTTTACTCACATAATGATTCACAACCCACTGATCAGCAAATCTCTCCTTGTTCTCCTTCAAGGTGTCAGTATACTTGATGGTCTCCGCCATCATTGCTTCACGATCCAATGACTTAGGCTACACATTTTGAAACCACATGTTAAGACTAACTAAAGGAACTTAATAACAAAATGAAACAAGTTAGATACCAGCCTGGCCTTTGTCATCATGAAAGTCGCTAACTCACCAGTATACTTTGACGACCTGGCCGATGCCCTGTTAGCTCTATTCATGAGATGGCAACACTTGAATCCCTCGTCAGTCTCCCAATGAACGTACCGTGCCTTCTTAATATCCGGGTGGAGCCAAGTGGTGAGGTGGTCGCGGAGCTCACGTACGTCCTCCAACATCTATTGAAGCCGCCTAACCATCCGATGGTGGAAGATCTTCTTGACTATGGCATCGTGATTCTTGTTCCATATAAATTTCTCCTGTAGAAAGAATATTTATCACGACTTATTCGAAATTAAATACATAATTAAACAAAATAGAATATATAAAGGTATGAATATGTTAACTTTTTACCGCGCACTTTTAAAACCATTGCTCTCTAGTCTTTGCCGAGATCTTCTTATAGCTCGGCCATGGGTGTTCGTACATCAACTTGATGACAATAGTACACTCCTGTATACATGCATTGTTATTTGGCACAAACCTATCAATGGAAAACTTAAGATTAGTAGGTTACTAAAAAGTTATTTCAAGTAATCTATAAACTTCAATTACATTTAGATTTTTTTTAGAAATTTTGGTAGAGTTTCATTTATAACTAGAATGTGCCAATAACTATATCCATCAACAATTCACTTAAACAACAACATCTATCAACAATCAACAAACAAGAATCAAGAATCAAGCAACAACATCCATCAATCAACAATAAGTGGTTCAATTAAGATAATATCTTCATCTATATGCCATTATATAACTTAAGCAACAACATCCATCAACAATTAAGAATTATCAAATATTTTCAGCAGTTCAAACCTAAATCGAACTTATCTTAACAACCTAAATCTACTAAATTAGAAAATTGGGTGTAACTAAATTAAACTAACTAACTAAAGTGGTTTGCACATAAAAGACTTAAAATAGTACATATGCCATCAAACCATCAAATCAAATCGTCATCCGTACGATGGCAGGTAGTGAAGGGGCATCTGGCTGGGATCCGTGAGAGGATTCCGGCACCCAGTGTCTGCCGTTGGAGTCGACGTCGTCGAGACAGTGGACTACTGAGCAGATAAAAGCGGCGTCATCAAGGTAGATGGAGCCTCATAGTTGGTGTTAGGGACCATGATGAACGGCTGGTCCGGTGCACCCATTGCCTGTGACGTCACCAGGGTAGTTGGAGTAGAAGAGGACAACTGAGAAGTCCCAGGGGTACCAATAGAAACCATCCCTCTACCACGACCACGAGATTGATCCATGACACCTCTACCTCTCCTCATGTCTGCAAAGAGCATATCAAGAAACACTAGTCACAAAAATAATGTAATAGCAAAGATAAAATTCACAGAGACTTTAAATCCCATAAATCAGCAAATACAACACAAATCCTGTGTACATTTATATTATTTGAAAAATATTTTGGCATAACCTCTCCTAAAGTTGGCCATGTATCCACATTTATGGTTCCTATAAATCCAACTAACCTCAATCATAAATTGAAACTTCAAAGCCGCTACAACATATCCAAAATAACCTAATCAGTTAACTAATAAGTTGAGTTCCTAACTACTTAGGTGTTTTAATAACTTAATCAACAATACCTCAGAACATCTTTTAATTAGAATTAGAACAAATCAGAACTAAAATTATAATAACAAATCAGAACCAAAATAACGAACAAAAAATTATAATAACAAATTAGAACAAATCAGAACTAAAATAACGAACACAAAATTATAATAACAAGTCATCACCAAAATTATAATAACAAATCAGAACCAAAATAACAAACACAAAATTATTATAATAAATCAGACCAAATCAGAATCAAAATTATAATAGCAACTAAGACCTTATTCCTATTTTAGAAAAAGATAAGTTCAGAAGAATTACGTGAAGAAGAGCACCAACGCCGAGAGGAAGAGGGCGACAGAAGCGGCGGCAGCAGCAGAATCGGTGGTAGCAGCAGCAGCAGAATCCGGCAGCAGTAATGATGACGGCAAAAATGACGAACAACGGGGAAGAAGGAGGGGGCTGCCAGAGAGATGAGAGGGGTAGAGAGAGTGGGAGGCGAGAGGGTTAGAGAGAGAGAGAGAGAGAGAGAGAGAGAGAGAGATTCAAATGAGGGGTGAAAAGGGTTCACAGTTCGAATTTAGGGCATAATTACCGTCGGATTTACCGGCGAAAAAATCCGATGGTAACATGTTTCAATACCAAAATGCAGCATTCTAATAAGTGGGTTTACCGTCGGATTTTTCTGTCGGTAAATCCAACCCTAAATGTCGCACCTAATTTTCTCTTTTTCCCTCCAATTATTACCGGCAAATTTACCATCGAAAATGATAATCCGCCGGCAATATTTGGCATGACGAATTTGACGCCAAACCCGCCAGTAAAGACGCCGCTACTCTGCAATACTAAATTCAATGATACTCAACATTTTTCTTGTAGTGTAAGTAAGCAAGAATAAAACATAAAAAATCAAATTCATTAAAAGTAAACAAAAATTTAACAAGTGTTCATAAACTAAAATAACAAGATAAAAAACTAAAAAAATATTCTAAGTAAGTAGTGTGTGAGAATAAGAAAATAGGAGCGAAACTACACCTAAACAAAATTAAAATCTAAAACTAAAGAGAAAATTAAGTAAAACCCTAAGGATTCTAGAAAAAAGTTGGAGTTTCTCTCTAGAATCCCACTAAAAACCTAAGAAAAATGTAAAAGTGGCGAGTATGTGAATGTCCCTCCTTTTCCCTTCCATCTTGGCTTCATCATACCATCAGAAATAGCTATTGAGGGACTTAAGAAAGTACAAAAAAGAGGATGCATGTGTTTCATTAAACTAGGCACGTGGGTTGGTCTCGCGCGCGGGGAAAAAGCTCACACACACGAGATTCGCAAGGATATGTCGTTCACGCGAATATCTCGCTCACACGAGGAAGAGCCACTTGCGCGAGTATCTTGCTCATGCGAGAACGGTTTGCTCACGGGAGCTACCAAAAAGCTCCACTCCTAAATCACTTTCTGAATTCGCTTCTTCATTCCATTCTTTTCGATCTTTTGAGGTCATTGATGTACCTTAACCTTGAAACAATTAAATTTAATCACGGCATCGAATGGCATAAAAAGAGATTAATAAATTAATGATTAGGAGCACAAAAAGCATAATTTTTTCACACACAACTTTATCGAAAGTAAGATTCGAAAAACTCAATTAATTGAGTAAGTTAGTTGATAAACTCCATACTTTTTAACACAATTTAAAATGATAAAATGGAGTTTATCAATCACGTTTCACGTTTGCACACGTGATACGTTCATATTTCCATGTGTCTTATCTCATTTATAGTGTTTAATGTGTTTAACTATTTTATTTATACTATAAACAAGATACTTACTTATTTAATACGTTTATAGTATAAACGAGATATGTGATATTGTGAAATTATAAATTTTTTTAATGTTAATTAAACTTAGGAATTACTTTAGAAAAAAGGAAATAGTAAGGGGAAAAAAGCATGGCCCATTATTCGTCACTAGGCGGGACAGGCTCGTATTCTAGGATCGTTTAAGTAGGCGGCGCAGAACAAATTAGTCCATTTACCACCCTTGTTGAATTTGGTTAAGTTTACTTTATTTAATTTTGACTTAATCCTATTGGCAATTCATTTTATACATTTTCTTTTCAAATGATGTAGGAATGTCCTGTTTTTCTTGCTAGTGGTAATTCTTAATGATATTACCATGTAAGAATTATTCAAATTGTTTTACCAGGTAAGTTTTAACATCATGAGACAGAAACTGCATCATAAGAAATCATATTTTAGTTTGTTGACTTTTTTTAGCTTGATGTTAGAGGAAGTTTATATTTTCATTATTTTGCAACAAAAGACAGATAGACTTCAAGAGTAATGTGAGTTTTCTGTCTTCATTTGAGTTGATCATGGATGAAAGAATTCTAATGTTCCTACTACTCATTTTCAGTTCTTTGTTAGTTGTCGTAGCAAGAACAGCAAATCAAGATTGTAAGTTTGGTTTTCAATGCTATTTGTCTCAATCATATACTTTCTCTTCATCCAAATGGCATTTTTGATATACCCATTATACAATTAAGAGTTTATAGTCTACCAATCCTCTTTTTACTTGAATCTTCTCCTAATTCCAATGGAAGACATGAGTGGTTAGCAAACAGCAGCCAGCAATCTGCATCATCTAATTGACTTAGATGATAAGATAGACATGTTTGGACAATGGAAGCAACTTTCTCGCTACGAGTTGTTACAAGAATTTTACTTCCCTTGACTCCGTGTTGAAGAGGCTTCTAAAAATCATTCCTAACATCATAGTTGTCATTTCAAACATCGTCCAAAATGACTAAGTACTTTTTCCCTATAAACTTTTTTCTTCAATTCAACTTGAACAAAACCCAAATCCTTCATATCACAGCTACTTGAATTAACTATCTCTATCATAGTCTTAGTGATCTTCTGAATATCAAAATTTTTATAAACAAAAAATCCACAACTTAAGATAAAATTTGCTCCAAAGACTCATTATTAATTTATTATACACCAATTGAGCTAAAGTGCTTTTTCCAATCTCATCCATGCCAACAATTGGAATCACAGATATTTTAGCATCTATTGTATCATCCAATAACAATTTCATTATGGTTTCTTTGTCTTGATCTCTACCATATATAGTGGATCTTTCAAATAGAGATGTTGATGGTGTTCTCCACAACATGCTCTCCCTAACATTTTCTTTTAGACCAAGAATGTCTTTGCTTTTTTCAGTATATTCTAGTCTCTCAGTAATGTCTTCCAATTTTGTAACAACCTCGGACTCTCGAAAATTTAGAAAGCGAGAGAACAAGGTACTAACCTCTTTTTGAGTTGTTCCTGCTTCGGTTGAAACACGATCCAACAAGTCATCAGCATCATAGACAGCATCTTTGAGATCATCGAGCCACTTCTTTACAGCAAGGTCATTGATTTGTCGCTGCTCAGCATCATTAAGAACAGCTTGAACTGCGTACAGATTAGTATCCAACCTTTTGATTAGCTTCTTGTGAAGCTTCTTTCCCCGAATGAAATTCACAAACTTAGGTGAAGCAAATTTGTCAAAAACAACTTGAATAAAACTAGACACTAAAGCTTGACTTACAATTGTACCTGCCATGATTGCAGAGATTATTGGGCAGAAACAGAAACGTACTTTAGAAGGTGACAATTTTCTTCGAGAGTGAAACTTGTAGTAAAAATAAATGTACGCAACTGCGTGTTGTGTATGCTGTGTTATTAAATTATGCATCAGGCAACTGCCATGTAGTAATGCATTTCTTTCTAATTTGAAATTAATTTAATTATTTTGTTGGTCTCTATAATTTTATCAAATTTATAATTAAACTTTTATATTTTTGTTTTCTTCTAAAGTTTTTATCAAATTTGTAATTAAAATTTTATATTTTTTAATTTTGTAATTAAATTTTTGTTAATGTAAAAAATTATTAGAATTAACTAAATTTTTTATTCACAATTAAAAACCTAATTAGATTTTCACTACATATTTTTTTAAAAATATTTCATTAATTTTAATATTTTTAACATAAAAAAATTTAATTATAAAATAAAAAATAATATAAAAAATATGAGTTTAATTACAAAATTAATAATTCTATGAATGGCAAGAGAGTAATTATGAATCAATAACAAATTAAGTCACAGTCTTCTAAATGTATTAATTTAATATGTCCATTGGATGCTTTTCTTCGAATGATGCTCCCAATTATATTTAATATTATACAACTAGTTATAGAAAAATTATATTATAAAAGATGTTGGTTCAGGTGAGAAGACTAAAGTGAATATGTCCTAATTGTTGAATAAGTTGTTTTATGTGAAAATTATGTGAAAAAAAAAACCTAAAATAGTGTTAGAACAAACTAATAAGTAGTAACACGTAAATTCCCAAGTTGTGTATAAAGTTACTATTTCAAACTAAATTTTTTATAACAAAGGAGAAACATCTATTTATATAACATTTATATCATAAATAATTTCATTTATATAACCAATCTAGGATAAATTTCACTTAGCTTATAATAACATAGAGAAAAATATATATCACCATAACTACATTAATTTATATAAAATGTTATATAAAAATGTTAGTTTATAATTATATAAAAAATTTAAATTCTAATATTGCACTTTTTGTTTATCGAACAAAATTCATCTTTGTGAAAATTATATTAAAAAATAGACTTAAATAGTGCTAATAAACTAATAAATATTTTCTATAAATATATCATGTCAATATAAACTTATTTTGTTATCATATAAAGGACAACATTTATCTACATTTTAGCTGTCGAAATATTAATTTCATAATTTCACATCAAATCGTTTAATTATATAAAAATTATATTATATTAAGGATGTTAGTTCATATTAGTAACAATTTTATTATTATATTTCCTATTTTGAATATGTTTGTGGTTTATGATCATACCTGGAATAAATATTCTTAGACATTATTTTAATAAACTACTCCGATTGATAAAGTGAAATAAAGATAAACATGATCGTAAAATTACAAAAAGAATTAGAGTAAAATAAACCTACAACAAAAAAATACAGAGTTTTTCTTGGAACAACGAAAAACCAACCAAAAGCTTCTGATAAAAACTTTCGTTCAATACCCCACTCTTCGTTATGGATTAAAAAGCTTCCGGAAAGGCCCATCCTTCCTGTCTTTGGCAGCTTCAGTTAGAGCCAAGAATCGCTTGAACCCTGTGGTGGCAGCTCCTCGTCCAAGTGCGGCTGCCCTAGTTAGTACATCCTCCCGAGATGCCATGAGTCCAGCGGCAGAGGGATTAGGCACCACCGGAGCCATGGGGGAAGCTGGGACAACTGTAGGTGTAATCTGTGTTTGCTTAATTCCAGGGCCATGTTTATTAAAGTCATCAAGAATGCTTTGTTGATCCGCTTTTTTAAGACCCTGAAAAGTGAAAACAGACATAAGTGATTAAAGAATTGACAAATCAACTGCATCTGAAAAACCATAAACAATAAATCCATGAACCATTCCTAGAAAATAACAAAGTTGAACGATTATGGTAATTATTCAAATTTAATGTTTCATACATATTCCATAAGAATTTTCAACTTTGGAAACTAGTCCGTATCTTAATAAGATCCAACACTTGACTTGAGCACGACAGGCAAGTTTTGTGTCATCAATAATAGATTACTTCCCTTTAGGTCTTATTTTACTAAAAATGTAATGTTCTTTACAAATAGTGAATCTTGAACCACTTTTTTGTCTAGTCTACACAAATTAAGACTATGCTTCCTTGTTATTCTCCTCAAGCTTGGGAAAATTACCCACTTACTTAAGAGGGCATCTCATTCACTTATGATTGTTCAGCTAGAATAAGTTAAGTGAAATTAGTCATGAACTTAGAATTATACAAGTTCATTTTATGCATTTATATGATGAGACAGCCAATCTCCAGTTTTTGAGGTAGTAATCAGAACTAAAGGAATTGAACAAAGAACTGATAGGAATTAGCAAAACCTTAAGGTCCAGTATTCTCTGAAATTCCATTGGTGTACCCTCAGGTAGTAATGCTCGGTATGTATCTGCCACAGAATCAACTGGAGACAGTATAACCTAACATTCCATTCACACAAACCCATGTTAGAAAGAACTAAATAAACTTCAATTATAATGGTGTTTTTTTTCCCCAAATAACAACCAACCTTCAAAAGTGCCTCAGCTTTGCTCATCTCGCGGCTTACAAACTTGGAATAGCCAACAGCACCTGAAGTCTGTTGCAGAGAATAAACAATCAACAAGTGTAATGAGAGAAACACAAGCACACAAGAAATAGACAATTATATGACAGATGCAATTTCATAAGGATTTGTTTGCCCCGTGCAAGATGATAAAGTCAGTTGGTTTAGACAGGCAGTCTATCTCTGCTTCCAATTCAGTAGAGAATTAATTAAGACCAATGAGGCAACAAAATATTTCATATGGGTAGAATATAACTAGCAACATGTAAATTATAAAAAGCAAAACATAAAATCTCAGCTCTTAATTTTTTATTCATCTTGGTTTGAAAAATAAAATAACAATTTCTAATTCTGTCTACAGTTGAAAGTTGGTGAAAGTTTTCACTTGAAAATTTCATTATCAATATTTTCTATATAAAAACTATAGCTGAGAAAAAAAATTAAATGCTACTAGTGAAAGGAACAACAGCATAGTAAATTCACCAACTCATGAAATGTGGAGTTCAGATTCCCTAGATTTAAGCTCCAAGGGAAGGAAAGATAACTAAAAAATATTTGCAGAAGTTAGATCACCTGTCTACCAAGGCAAGGAATCTCAAGAAGGATTGTCTTAACAGCTTGTGTATCCAGTAGCATCTGCAAAAGTATCGCTTTGTCAGCTCGTTGTCATAACATTTCAAGTGTTCCACAGGGAAAAAAAATAAGTTTCAAATCTCCTTTATGTATCCTGTACTCAATAAAAAAATGTTCAAAACTGTTGAAAATAAAAACCATCTTACATTTACAAACCCATAAAAAATATGCTTTAACTTTACTCTTGATGTAACTAAAAGGAAATAAAAACCAATTAAAGAAAGCAGCCAGTACCTGTTGAGCGCCCGTTTCTGATATTTGCTTGCATTTGAAAATGTTAGAATAGAAGCGGGGACCAAGAGATGATGCAAGCTGTGGATAATAAATGGGAATTAAATGTAAACATTCAACTTGCATTATTAAGCAACATTGAGTATTTACCATCTAATTTAGTCCCTTACAACATCTGCAAGAAAAAAGATATTCAAAACAGAAAAACATTCAAAGGAATAATTTATTAATTATTAATTATAACTAGCATGCCAAAAAAGAAAATGTCCTTAACACCAAGGTTGACATAAAAAGTCTTAACTCAATGCATCAAATTGGTATTACCTTGTCCAGAAAGAACTGGAAGTAGACAGGAGAAAGAAGACTTCCAAGAGTAGGAATGCTAGTGGTAAGAATCAGATTTATGGCATTAACATATCTGTAAGAAAAATAATATTGTTAAATTGGTAATTTTATCAGGAACAAAGATTACTAATTGTTTTCTCTTTTGAAATTCAACTTACTCTGACTGATCACCAACACTCTCAAGAGTACCCCCATGGTACACGTGTCATTGCAGCCAATTCAACGTCAAACTTGGTTTCCAGGCCATGCACCAATGTCACCAATGACTTTGTTATAACAGCTGAAAAGTCATCCTGCATGATTGCACAATTCTCTTGGAATGACATTTGCAGAGAAAAGCATCATTTTGGTGAGAAGATAATAGTACCTGCACTTCTGACATATCCACCCCATCTGCATACTGATGATCTATTATCTTGGAAACACTCTCAGCCAGTTCACCGGCCTGCCATATGCAAGGCTAAGTAAAACTGGCATTTACTCATCCTGAACTAAATTAAGCATGATAAAGAAATTTACTGACCATTTTATGGCAATATTCGGCTGAATTAACAATGAAACAAATCACCCTTTCATCCCTATCAGATGTCTGTTACAACAATTCCCAGGAGTTTATAGAAAAAAAATCAAATAAAGTTGTTTGATAAAACAGTAAGTTAATATGTAGCTTTAACTTCTGACAAATCATGAAAAGCTAATTCTTTACAAGATACCTTTATCTGTCCATCCGTGCCTGTGGCAGCAGCAACAATTCCAGTACACCCTTTGGGAGTCTTGCAAAGAGCTTTGTAGCATATGCTTTAAGAATTCTTTGGAAAACCTAAGAGTGAATTGAAACAAAATCATATACATCATAAAGATAGACCTCTAAATTACAGTATGCGTTGCAAGTTGCAACTAAAAACCAACTCCATTTCCACAGAGAAGTTCAAACAGCATTCTTTTGAATTCCTTAATACCCAACAGTCAGTCAGACAATAAGGGTGCAGATCACATAGCCGTTTTTAACTCTTCAGCCGCAGCCAACTACATTGGCTACATTACATAACCACCATTAGGCAGGTCTCAAAGTGAAGTTTTTCCCTTAATAGAGTGCTCCTACTAGTTCCATGTGTTGAACTTTAACAATTATTCAACAACTCTAGGCATATGCTTTGTCATTTTTGAAATGGAGAAATATTAGCTATAACTCGAGAGTTACCTTGAACAAATTAAATAGTGTCTGGTTCTTTGTTAACGCACTGCATCTCTTCAAACCCCTCTTGATTATGAGAAACAACTACGTAGTACAACAAAACAACCAAGTCAACTCAGAGTATAATAACAAATTGTCCATCAGAAAAGAAGGGGGCTCCACCATTCATCCGTGCCAGGGGGGATCTATATATCTAACCATATCTAATATTGGCAACATTAACCAGAAGCTACCTAACAGAATTCCTAAAAGCTCTTGAGAAATGAAATGACCCATCACCTGCATGCTGCTGGATAAAATACTATTCTGACCTCCCTCCTCAATATCCCATGTCTCCTCCTATATTTGATGACACATTTAATCAAGGGATAATGATAAGTAAATCAATGAGTACATATATCAAAAAGCAAGACCCAAATTACCTGAACGAGTGTCTCTAAATTTTCCATTAGTGTTTTCTCTTCCAATTCTACATATAATGTTAAGTGAGGTTCAAAGCAAGATGAAATAATTCCACGAAAATTGAACTGCCAAAATAACAAAATGTTTATCAGGTGCACCTAGTGAAATAGATCATTAAGAATAAAGTGAGGACAGTCACTATTACAACAAAGACTAGGAAGCACACCAAGAGGTCAATGTTTTTTCTACATCAAATTCAGTTGACTTATTTTTCAATTGGGACATTCAATTTTCTTCTCTCCCATCTTTTACCCTTTGATAATTTGAAAATATTTAATAAAATAATTAAATAACTGAGAGACAATATAAGAGTCCAGACAAGCCCAAGCATATAATCAGACATAAGCATTTTATCAAATAAAAGATTACATTAGTCCAATACAATTTCAGTGCTTCAATTGCACAGATAAAATAAAAAAGATAACCTTGATTAGAAGATTTTAAATTTTTAAATGATGTAATCAGAATGTAGCACATCGTCGGATTTTCTTCTCTAATACCATGAATTAATATTAGACTAACAAGATATAGAAATTTCGGATAACAGTGAATAAGAAGTACAATATATATGTATGTAACACTTAACCAACAAAACGATTACATTAAATAGATAATAGTCACATAGATCCATACCCCAGCTCCAGGTACCGCCAAATCTTTACTTCTACTGTTTTCCTATTCATAACAACCAAACAAAATGGTCATAGACAACTATGATTTCAATGATTCCTTATGAATAAGTAATGTAAACTTCACCAATTCATAATACATACCCCATTGTCACTTCCTTGATGAGCAGCAAGCTTTTTCTCACACTTCCTCCGGATATCAGAAGCATTACTGCCAGAATTTGCTCCCCTACCTATTTCCTCAATCTCATTCCCAACCTCCCTGTTTTGAGTGCCTGCTCCAAATTTCTCGGCCAATTCATCCTCAAATTCTAAAGTTCGCTGTAAAGCCTGAAATCAACAAGTGAAACATTGAATTAACACATAAGAGTCATAAATTCACATCATAAATACATTACATTAACAGTTTATTCATTGTTACCACCATCAATGAATTATCACAAAGCCAGCCATCAATTATTTTGTAAATAAAAGCTCTGGTAAAAAAACAATGACAAGAAAGTGTAGTTGTATAGCATCAGACCATTGAAGCAATTATTGTAACAGCAAGTCAATTTTCAACGTTTAATGATTAGTCAAAACCATCGCTTACCAACAACAGGGTCCCCACATCTGGCTTTTCCTTTAGATTAGAAAAAATAACCTCAAGTTGTTTCCTGTAGAAAAAAGTATCATAATCATGAGTCCATACATAATATTGCTAACCTGAGTTTAGTTCATATCAACACATTATTCAGAAAAACTCTTAATAAATCTTTTTATTATTTTGGTTAAAGGAGGAGGGGGGGGGGGTGCATCAAAATCATGGTATATGATTAAAATTGATTATAAAAATTCAATATCAAACAGGTGGGGAAAATGAAGTCAGAAAAGGTTTCTATGCTGAAGCAATAAAATTACCCATATTCAATAAACTATAATGTCACTTCATAACGAAACTAGAAGAATAATGATTCACTACAGGCATGCCCTCTTTTGCTGGAGAAAGCATATAACAAATATTGTCATATATGATATTTTAAGTGTTGTAAGAAAGAAATAGCATACCTTGTCTTCTTACAAAATAGGATACATAGACGATATAAAACATGCCATGAAAATGGAAAAATTTTCCAAATCTCTTCATTTGATCTCATTCGGCGCTTAATCCAAGCATATCTTCGTTCAGTTTTATCCAATTTTGCTAGTTCTGAAAGAAGTACAAATATTTAAAAGGTCAAATATAAGCACATTTGACAAGAGCTTGTTGAATAAACAAACACATAAGATTCACATTACAGAGACATAAAAATACCAGCTCCTTCAAAAATTTGTTCATATGAAGTAAGCTCCCTATTGCAGAAATTATTTACCAACTCTTCCCTAATAGAAGGTTCTAATGCATCAACAACCAAGCAAGCATCAGACAACTGCTGGAACAAATTAGTTTCTTCCATCTCCTTTCCAGTACCTAAGCTGAGACAAATACATGCATTAGAAAAACCCAGTTAACACACAAGATTTTTTGTAAACAAACCACTTCCATGTCTAATGAATTTAAACAAACAAAATATGAGGAAAAATAAATTAAAAAATATTAGCATTCGAAAATATGGTATATCCTTTTTTTCATATTGCAACACCTGTAGATATTTTCAGAAATAGCAAAAAGGGAGTAACAAATACCTAGAAAAATCAGAAAACACATGTGACTTAAGTATTTGCTTGATATTCTTAAACTTCTCCCTTAGTTCTATGATCTTTGGAATATCCTTATAAGCCTCAAAGTGACTGCATAACTGGTTCACTGCCTGAGACAGATGAAAAGAACAAGATATAAAAATTCATAAATTAGTCCATCAAAAGAGGATGCATTTCTTTCTGCAAGAGATACATGAAAATTAAGAAATTCGTTAAACATTTTTAATATACCAAGTAAAAAATATAATTGAAGCACATCCCTAAACTATATATAATAGATTATTCAGCAACCACAAAACCTCAGTTTCCAACTGTATTCCTAAATAACTTGTTTTTAACCCATAATCTCCAACTCCCAGATTATACATACATCATAAAATGACACAATAATAGAAAATATCAGTACCTCATTGTGCAACAGGAACATGGACATCAAGAACCACAATACATTAGTTTCACAACCACCCCACCCCTGAGCAAAGAAAAAAAAACAGAAGCACCATAATGACACCAATCTAATGTAGTAAGCAAATACTTGAAAAGCAACACTGCAACAGTTATCAGAAAAGATGTCACAGGCATAGATTAGATACCTCAAGCTGTGCAGCAGCTTCCTTATATTGATGTTTTGAAGCCATGACTTGAAGCTGTTCAACAGCAGAGACTGCCATATAATAGGTAAGCTTTTTGAAGTAAAGATTAGATAACATCTATGCATCTAAAGAAACTATCTAGTTAGTACAATAAACCAATTAAATATTGTACCCAGTTTTCATGTGTATGCTAAGATTCCCCCTAATTTGTCTAGATGTTTTCATCTAAAGAATGGTCTAGTGGTTTATTTAGTGTTCATGCTACAAATATAGAAATACAAGGACATTGCAAACTGTGACAATAACCATGTATGTGTTTGTTACTATGAACTTTAGAGACATGTACTATGTGTGCTACGGCAAAATAATATAGTAGCAAGCTTAGGAGATATTAAAATAGATTTTACAAGAGTAAAAGGACTACCAAGACCTACCAAGCATTGTAAGACGATGAAGTGCAGTAATTGTTGTAGTTATATGCTTCTTTGCAAAATCTAATTTCTTAATGTCGCGACATATTTCTTGAACCATCGTTTCACTCTGTACAGCTTTTGTTTTTATTTCTCGGATCTTATACATAAGTTCCTGCATTATTAAAAAAAGGAAAATAATATTAAAATACCAAGCTAATAAATTACATGCAATGCAACATAAATATTTAAAAAGAACTAATCTAAGCAATTGAACAAAGAACTAGTAGAAACACAATAAAGTGGATGCAAACCTCCACAGCACGTGTAGCTGCAGTAAGATCTTCTTTTGCCTTAGTTCCTGAATTACTCTGAAATTACAGAAGCCAGGGCGTCAAAAACCAGAAATTATGGAAACAAATTATGTTCAATAAGAAAACTATGTTAAAAAATCTGGTATGGGAATTTGCAATCACATTCCTTATGTATTAACACCTTAGTGATCTTAGTGAATCACATTTAGTAAGATAGTAACGGATCAAGAAGGTCACTTCACCTTAAAGAAGTTTCTAAGAAGGGGCAACTTGGGCTCACTTTTTATCCACAGGACTCAAACTTGATTAATGGTTTCACAGCACCACATCAAGTTCTCATCACATCAACTTTTCTTTTTACTCCCTTTTATGTTTTGTATCTTAATAACCGATATCTAAAGTTTATTAAATAAGCTTAGTCTAGTTTGAGTTAAGTCAGCCTAATCTTCAACCACACTCCATGCTAGTCTTTTTCTATTCGCAATAACTCGAAAAATGAGATCTTACTTAAGGGGAAATGGCATAATCATTTGAATATCTAACCTGAAAGCTAACATTAACTAGAACTCAGCAGTGGCAGAGTTTCCTAAGGATCAAGTATAATTCAAAGCAACAATGAAGAATCCATACTGCATTACTTAGAAATCTAATTTGCTTTTGTATATTGGATGCAAAATTGAAGATGAAAAGAAAAGAGATCAAGACCTGTTGGCGAACAGCAGCTAGAATTCCGGCATCTACAGTGCGAATCTCGTTCTGGATTTTCTGCATCAGTGGCTCCACACCAGACAGAGATGCCTCTGCACAATATCATCACCAACAACATTATTTCAAATCTCGTCAAAATTAAAACATATATCACATCAAATAGTAAGGAACACATGCTACTCATCATCACAAATCATTACGAATCTGTGATTGAAAAAAAAAAGGTACCATTTGGGAACATCTGGTTGATGTACTCCAAGGCGCTGGACTTGTCCATTGGTGGCAAATGTTGAAAATTGCAGTGGGGAACCGAAGGGGTTTGTTAGGGCTCACACTCGACCATTCCACGCGGTGAAGATTGAATTTCAAAGAGTAATCAGAACGAACAGTGAAGTGTTGTGTTGTGCTGTGAAGCAAATTGAGGTGTTTCGTTCTCTACAAAGTTCTGAAAACCGGACCAGTTATCGAACTGTTCTAGTTACTGGTTTACTGGTTTACTGGTTTACTGATCTAACCGGTTCAACCGTAGCTCAACCGGAATAATCGTTTTATAATAAACTACTAAATAAAATATAAATAAATAGACTAAGACTAACAAAATTAACAAAATTTAACTAAAATTAACAAAGTTTTCAAACATAATTTTAACAATTTTAACAAGGTCAGCACAATAATTAACCTGCTTTAACAAAGATTAACAAAATTTTCAACCCAATTTTAAGAAGCTTACCACAATGATTAACAACAGAAAAAGAAAAAAACACTGAATGAGCTAAATCAATAACATAGGCAGTGCAAAATCAAGAAACTTTAACAAAATTTAACTACAGAAAAAAAAAAAAAAGCAAGAATGGGCAGTGAATCAGTAGCACAAAATTTAACTACAGAGAAAAATAAAAAGCAAGGATGAAATCAGTAGCACAGACAATGCAATTTTTCATCAAGCATAAGCAAATAACAGAGTTATCAATTTAAATTTTAAAATTTATCATCAAACACATGCAATAAGCAAAGCCAATCAACCAAAAGCAAGCACTAAAGACTGACCGAGAGAAAAAGAAAGAATCAAAGAAACATTTAAAACACAACACCAATAGGAAAATTTAAAACAAAGCAACAAAAGAAATATCTAAGAATCACCATTGATGAAAACAATAACTTGATACGTGTATGCTGAAAGAATCAAAGGCTAAGCTTCCATACACATAGTGGTAGCTACTATCACTGGGAGAGTGGAGAACAACCAAGCGAAGGATCCTTCAATCACAGTTTAAACCAAAGTTCACAATCCCCCTCAAATTGAAGCAACAAGCAACTTAAAAAGGAAAGCACAAAAAATCAATTTCCAAATAAAAGATTCAGATCACCAATCCTAACCAGAAATAAAACCAAATCCGAACAAAAAGTCTAAAACAGTGATGATTGAAGGGAAAAAGCCCCAAAAATCACCTTCCATTAGGGCTGGAACTCAAACACAGGTGAGGGGGAGGGAGCACAAATGAGGAACTCGAACTAGAAAACACAGGCGACGGAACTGGAACAGACGACGGTTGGAGCCCCACGGAAAAGAGGCGGCGCGACAGAAGTGGAAATGAGGCGACGCAGTTGAGACGATTCGACCAGTTGCAACGGTAGAGATGAGTTGCGACGGCAGAGACGAGTTGCGACGGCCGTTGAGCAGCGGGGACGGCGACTGGAGCAGATTTGAAGGCGGCGCTAGAACGGCGGCACTAGGACGGCGGCGGCGATACAGCTTGAAGAAGAGAGAAGAGATGGAGGCTTAGTGCTTTCTGGGTCTGGGGGTGAATATCTCACGAGGTCACGAGGAGGAGCTGAGGAAAACGAAGACGACAGTAGCCGAGCTCGAGGAAGAAGCTGCGCGCCTGCAACTGGTGAGACTGTGAGAGCGAACAAGGGTTTTTCTTTGGAGAATGCCGACGGACGGACGGACGGAGAGAAGCCCCTGACAGCAACAAACGGCGGCAGTGGCTCACTGCTTGCGGCCTGCGGTGGTGGTATAGGCGAGGATTTCCGTTTTTATTTGGAAGAGAGAAGCTTCAAGCTTGTTCTGCTTTCTGGTGGGAGAAGGAACGAGATCGGAGAAGGGGCTCTACCGCTCTAGGGCTGGGAGAAGCCGCTTCTCGCGTTTTTTCTTTCTTTCTTTTTTTTGAACCGACCGGGTCCCGATCCGGTCTGACCGTCCGATTTCTGACCGATTCAGCGGTTTTCATTTGGTTTTTGAATGTTTGGTATTACTTGAGGAACCAAATCGTTGAAGTTGCCGGTTTACGGTCGAACTGGTCAGACCAGTCGATGAGGTCCGAATGGTGATCTACTTATCTGTTCTTCTCTAATCTATGGCCAATTCTTCGGTATACATGCAGGAATATAGATTTGTGTTGGAAAAGTATTTGATTGATAAGTATCAGTTTAAAGGGATAATTTTTGCGAATCATTAAGGTCCGTTTAGATATAATTTTTTTTTTTAACTTTTAACTTATAAAAAAATATACTATTAATATCTGGTATAATTTTTAAAATTAAATTATATTTTTTTAAAAAATTATTTTAATATTTATAGAAAAATTAAAAAAATTACTTCTTTTAAATAAAAAGTTTTTTATCATTTTTCTTTTAAAATAAATACTTTTAGAATTAAAAATCTAAATACAAAATAACTTATTATTGTTTAAGTTATTTTTCAAAAGTAACTTAAATACTTAATTAAGTTGTTTATCCAAATTGAGTCTAAATGATAACTATACAAATGTGAGTAGGAGACAGTGATGTGATTTTTGAGATTAAGAGATGTTGATTAAATTAATTAAAAGTGGTATCATTAACCATCAGTTGAGCACATTCATATTATATTGAGCTGGACATTATGTAAGCCAAAAAATCTTAAAACTAAAATTATTAGGCCTAGAAATTTTTTCGTAACAAAAGGTTTCTTGAATGAGACGCTGATCCAGTTACAACTATTAATACTATCAATTATTATTATTATTATTATTATTATTATTATTATTATTATTATTATTATTATGAATTTTGTTATCTGTACTGTTATTAATATTTATTATTAATATTAATATTATAACTACTAGTATTAAGTGTTCCTAAGTATTATTATTGTTAAGAGTATAATTGGTAGTGCTAGTAATTGTAACTAGACGAGCGTTTCATTCAAGAAACTTTTTGTGGCTTATTTATAAAAAAATTTTACGTACATTGTTCTAAGATTTTTTGGCCCACATAATATCCAGTCCAATATAATATGAATGTGCTCAACTGATGGCTAATGACACCACTTCTAATTAATTTAACAACCTCTCTTAATCTCAAAAATCACATCACTAACTCCTACTGATATTCGTATAGCTGCCATTCAATGATTCACAAAAAGTATTCCTTTGAACCGACACTTATCAATCAGATACTCCTCCAACACAAATCTATATGTGTAGATTTATTCTTGCATCTATACCGAATAATTGGCCATAATCTATACCTTGTTTATTTCTTCTTCAATATGAAATCTCTGTTGTAATATAACGAATTCAGAGGGACTGATTATGAAATTTCAAAAAGTGAAACAATGAGGATGCGAACGGTGAGCGCGCGAAGAACAACGACAAACACAATGAACAACGAACGATGATGGACTGAGGAAGAGAGAAGCAGAACGATGATGCGGTGAAGAGGAATAAAGTGAGGTGAGCGAGAAGAGCAACGGGTGAGTGAGTGTAATGAATAAGGCAAGGGAGAGGGTAAGCACAACAAAAGAGGAAGGGTAAGGAAATTAGGATTTTTGAACATTAAAATAGGTAGACATTTATTTATTTATTTATTTTGCAGATATGCATATCGAATCAGCAAATACAGGTGGAATATTTGTAATTTGATTCTATGAGAGTGCAGATCGAATAATATCTATAATTTATAGATTAAATGCGGATAAATATTATAAATGTGTGAGTATTATTTGATTCATATTCATCCTTACAAAATAACCAAAACAAAACAAAAAGAAACATAACTATTTGATAAAGTTTTATTATAATTTATTATTTGGCTACCAACTTTTGTTTCTTTCTATAAAAATGTTGTTTCATTTTAAATCTATGCGTTATCTCTTTTTTAAGAAAAGTAAACAATACTTATTCGAATAAAATTATTATTATTATTATTATTATTATTATTATTGTTATTATTATTATTCAATAAAAGCTAAAGCATAACCATTTATTATCAGTCTTCAATAAAGGCTACGCATAATTATTTTTCTGATAGAAAATCGATAATATGCAATTTGATAAGTACAAAGTTACTTTTAATTTGTCATAGTATAGTAAAATACATTCAATACAATAATATTTTTCTAATATGCTTTTTTATATTTTAAATCAAACAAATTTATTTTCTTAATATTTTGCTATTTTAACATTTTTTTTTTAATCAAAGGAAGCTCAACACATTAAAGTGGAACATACAAAATAAAGAAGAAGAATCATAACGAGCTACCAACAAATAAACCACCCCTAGCATCCCCAGTACTAACATCAGCCTCCCCCAAGATCACCACCACGCCATTCTGTGTAATTCATCACCGTCCTTGTGTGAATGACTTCCAGACTTGCTCTTGCATTCCGTTCCAACCAGATGTTCCAAATCACTGCAAAGAACACTGTCATCCACATCTTCTGCCCTTGTTGTCTATTATGCATGCCATGCCAACTCTCAAGCATTTCTTTAATGGTTCCGGGAATCACCCACTCTCTTCCTAGTGACCTCAACCACTTGCACCACACCTGCCATGTTACCTCACACCTAAGGAATAAATGCTCAACAGATTCTAATTCGTTGGTACACAGTACACACATACTATCACCCAGAATGTTGACTCCTAGTTTAGTCAGTTGCTCCTTGGTGTTAACTCTACCAACTAGCACAAACCACCCAAAGAGCTCAATTCTCGGAGGTACGAAACCTTTCCAAATGGAACTCGTGAAACTATAACTCGTTATCTCAGCTGACAGGTCTCCGCTTGTATAGCCTGTATCACAGAACTAGTAGAGAAAACACCTTTATTTTCATACTTCCACACCACATTGTCCTCCCGACCTGATGACAACTTCACTGGCCTTAACCTCTCATGAAGCTGATTGACAAGTTCCAGCTCCCATTGGAACAACTCTCTCCTCCATTGAAAATTCCATATCTAATCAAGCCCATCCCAAAAACCACAATCCCCAATGACAAGTCCTTGCTGGCTTGAGAAAGAGTAGAGTCTCGGATAACTTCCTTTGAGAACACCACCTACTTCCATTGCCAGTCCACTTACCACTTTATCTCGAATCCGCGGTTCTTTTATATTCAGCTGACATATGTCTTTCCAAGGCCCTCCTTTTACTGGTAAAGGCTGAGTTGCTAACATTACATCCGGGTTCAACTTGTTGCACGAACAAACAATCTTCTTCCACAACGGGTAATCCTCCTTTGAAAACCGCCACCACCACTTAAACAGAAGCGTTGTGTTTCTCAGCACTGCATCACCAACCCCCAAGCTCCCAACCTTTTTTGGAGCCTGAACTAGCTCCCACTTAACCATAGGTATACCATAGTTCCCGTTCTCCTTGCACCACATAAAGTTCCGTTGTAAAGCGATCAGCTTGTCCGCCACCGCCTTCGGCATCTTGTACAGACTAAGGTAATATATGGGGAGACTATTCAGTATCGATTTGATAAGGACCAGCTTACCTGATTTGTTCAAAACCTTTGCTTTCCACAAGCTAAGCTTCTGTTCCACCTTATCAATGATTGGTTTCCAAGTCTTCACCAAGCGCGGATTCGCACCTAGAGAAATTCCCAAGTATCTAACCGGTAGAGCATCTTGCTAGCATCCCAGTAGTCCACATGCCTGATCAATCCATCTTTGCTCACAGTTCACTGATATCAGATTCGATTTATCAAAATTGATGCTCAGCCCAGACATCAACTCAAAGCACCAGAACAGTCTCTTATAGTTTACAATTGTTGCAATCTCTGGCGAGCAGAACAAAACAGTGTTATCTGCAAATTGTAGGTGCGACAGTTCAATATGATCTCCCCCTACCAGCAGTGGAGCAATACGTCCGTTCCTGACGGCTTCCCCCAACATCCTATGCAAAACATCGACAACTAATACGAACAGCAGTGGAGAAAAGTGGGTCCCCTTGTCTTAGTCCCCTCTCCATCTTGAATGGTTTGGAAGGTGACCCGTTTACCAAGACTGCCATGGTAGCCGTAGTAACACACTCCTTCACCCAACTCCTCCATCTTTGGCCGAAGCCCATTTTCTGGAGCACAATGTCAACAAAACTCCATCTCACTCTGTCATAGGCCTTTTGAAAATCCAATTTGATAATGGCTGCTGTCTTTTTCCGAGTCTTCAGCCAATGAACCGTCTCGCAGGCTATGAGTGCGCCATCATGAATTTTCCTTCCCTTTACAAATGTAGTCTGAGTCTCTCCGACCAACCCCGGCATCACAGATCGCATTCTTCTCAACAACACCTTCGAAATCACTTTATATACACACCCCACCATACTAATCGGCCGAAAATCCTTCACCTCCTTTGCACCTTCAAACTTTGGAGCTAGTGTCACCCACGTTACATTGACATCCGTTGGCAACTTCGCACTTTGAAAGAACCCCATTACCGCAGCTCCGGCCCAATGTCCTCCCAGCATTTCTTTATGAAGTTCATGTTATACCCATTACTCCCTGGGGCCTTGGAAGATTCGCAGTCCCACACAGCCTCCTTGATTTCCTCATCCGTCGGCATCACTTCTAAAGCTTCAGCCTCATCCCTATGGATACACTTTACTAAGCCATCCCTGATTCCAATCCTCGGAACATATTCATGTCTATATAAATCCTTGTAGAACCCTCTAATCGCACCTTTTATTCTCGCCTGATTCCGCACAAGTCTTCCATGTATCATCATTGCATCGATCTTGTTATTCCGTCTTCTGGCCGAAGCAATGTTATGAAAGTATCTGGTATTCTTATCCATGTTTGTAGCATGCTTAGACCGAGACATCTGTTTCCAGTGTATTTCCTTTCTAATGTACCATTTTGAACAAAAGCTCACAAGCGCCTTCCTTCTAGCCTCCGTTGTACCATCATAAATCCCATCACTAACTAAATTGTCCAGCCTGGTGAGCTCCTCCTTAAACCTCATGAGTCTCTTATCCATGTCCCGGAAGTGATCCTTGTGCCATTGCCGCAGTGGTATTGTTAAAGCCCTCAGCTTGCACGTGAACTGCGCTTCTCCGAGGCTTCACCATTCATCCTTCACCATTCTCAAAAATCCCTCGTGCGTAAACCAGGAACCCAAACTTCTGAATGGTCTAGGGCCCCCCCTAATCTTGTACCTTCCAAGATCACCGGGAGTGATCGGACAGCCCCCTTGGGCCACCTGTTATCCTAATATCCGGAAACTTCTCAGTCCATTCAATATTAACCATCACCCTATCAATCCGACTACAGGAACGCCCCCTAAACCATGTATACTTCCTATCAGTAAGAGGCAAATCTATTAACTGCATGTCATGCACCCATCCCTTAAACTCTTCCGATGATGCCGGCAAGCTAGTAACTCCTTTGCGATCCTCAACTTGTAAAATTTCATTAAAGTCCCCTAAAAAACAGAAAGGAACCTGACACAGCCCCGCCACATAACTCAGTTCCTCCCACACCCCCTTCTTTGCCTCCCTCCCATGCGCCCCGTACACCAAACAAAAAGCACAGCGGAAGTTGGTCCTTGTTAATACGCCTTCAACACACAGCCACCTCTCACCTTTATAGCTGTGATGTACTTGAAACACTCCATCATCCCAAATTAATAACAGACCCCCGCCGTTCCTACAGATTCCACAAACTCCCAACCAGCAGTACTAGATCCCCAAAGCCTTGCAACCTCATATTTAGTAATCACTTCTTTTTTTGTTTCAATCAATCCCAACATGTTCAAGTTATATTTACTCTTCAAAGATTTCAGCATGCTCAATTTACCGTCCCCTCCACCCCCTAATATTCCAACAGCTCATAATCATTTAAACAAAATTTTGCTCACCTTATTTTGATTTTTTGGCCGACTCCTTCTCGCATTTTCCTTCTGCTTTGCCAGCCTTCTCTTCACCGCTATTTTCTCATTTTGTGCTTGTAAAATCGCCATAATATCTTCTTCCTCATCTTATAAAATCGCTCCTGATTCCACAGCTTTTCATGGATATGCTTTTCCACACATTTAGATACCAATATAACTTAATATTAAACAGTCCGTTGAACTTGAAAGCACCAAATTTAAATGGCGATTATAGAATCAATCATGAAGATAAAATACTGCATCTACTAATATGCAAATGTGCCAACCACTAAACCAATCTTTAATTTTCCTCTATATATATCGCTAATCATGCTTGGCATAAAGTAACCTCATTGTGACAAATGAATTTAAATTATCTTTAACTATGAACTAGGATTATCATAACTCCTGAGAACTATATCAAATCAAAGTGATAAACCGATAAAAACAGGAATAATCAATACACTTAAGAACACAGGTGTGGTTAGATCCAAATTATAAACCTCCAACTTCATGGCAGAGGCACATATATATACTCATTAAACTTGCATCAAATAAATGCTGCAGAGATGATGGTCTTCCATCCCAATGAAACTTTGCCATGAGATTCTCAATGGTATATATCCGAATGCCATTTTGACTCTCTTTGTATGGTTACAAATTTTTTACAAACTGTCTATAAAATTAAAAGTAGTGTAAGAATTAAATTAAAAAAAGTTATAAAAATTTAATTAAAAATTTAGTAAAATTATAAAAACTAACAGAATAATTAAAAATATGTTAAATCAATTTGGATCATAATTTTTCAGGTGAAAAGACATTTGCAACTTAAGATTGAAGTACAAAAAAAGTACTTGCAATTAGTACTGCACATAACCGCACATAAAAGCTTAATCTGTCATGTTCTATTCTATTAGATAATTTCATAATACCCAAAAATAATAAAAGCAAACAAATTACTGAGAATCTAATAAGCTAGCCTCAACAAACCATTGATTTGTATGGCAGAATAAAACAAAAATCGCAAAAGTGATATAAGCACATAAAAATTCTCAAAAATTAAACCTTTAACATAGCAATCTCGTTATATATGTGGAGTATATACTCTTTTCAATTGTTCGGTTAGGTTTTTTCTTAAAATAGAGTTTTTATGCCCTTTAAGTCAATGTTTAACTTTTGTCATGAGAATTCTTTATTCCCAAAACAAAGTTTCTTTCTTTATTCTCTTCTTTATTCTTTTTCTTTAATTCGCCATGAAAGTTCTTTTATGGAATGGGGTTTGAGGAGATCTCTGACAGTCTATAACCTTAAAGGGATATGTCAATCCCACTCCCTCAAAATTATGTTTATATGTGAAACAAAAAACCAATCTCGTCTGGTAGAAAATAAGTTGAGATCTTGTCATTTTACAGACAAAAAGATTGTTAGTCCGACGGGTACAGCTGGTGGATTAGCTTTAGCAAGGTAGGAGGGCACAACGGTTGAGGTTCTTGCTGAAAAAGAGTTTTTCATAGCTGCCTAGGTAACTGATCCTGCTTTGAACTTTTCTTAGAAGCTGATTGGGGTACATTTAAATAGCTTGGATGGGATTCGTTCTACCCAATACACAGAACTTTTCTCTTTTGTACAACGTTTCCTTGAAAATGTTGTAATTATGGGTGATTTTAATGCTATAGTGAGCCTCGATGAGAAAGAAGGAGGGGGGTTAAAATCAACTTCATCTATTTCTGAATTTGTGCATTTTATTGATAGTGGTGGACTGAAGGACTTTGGTATGATTGGGAGAAGGCTCACTTAGACTAATAGGCGACGAGGGCAGGACCAAATCAGGGAGCGGCTTGACCGTGCACTTGTGAACGATGAGTGGACGGATCGTTTTTCGTCAGCCATGCTGTCTTGGTTCATAGAAAATGGTTCGGATCATGCGCCTATCCTCCTTGATACAAATCCGGCCATAGAAAAATCTAAACGGAGGTTTAAGTTTCAGAAGAGGTGGTGTGATTTAGAAGAAATTAGGGTAATTATCACCGAAGCTTAGAAGGAATGTGTGGATGACTCAGCAATATTTGTTTTGGCACAAAAATTGAAGCATTGTATGCACTATATTGTTCAATGGCAGCAACAGAACAAATTTAATTTAAAGAAGGACATTGGTAAACTCACATCTCAATTTAAAATCTTTAGAGAGGAGGGTATTACAGGGGGAGAACAGATTGAAGTCTTAGAAAATAAACTTGAGGATGCTTATTTTAGGGAGGAAAGCTATTGGAGGGAGAAATCTCGTATAAAAAGTGGCTAAAAGAAGGGGACAAAAATACAAGTTTAATCATTCTAATCCAAAATCTGGAAAAATAAAATTTGGAAAGTGAAAAAGAATGATGGTACGTATACTACCATCTGTGAGAAAATTGCACAAGTAGCTGAAACATACTTCAAGGATGTCTTCACATCGATTGGCCAAGCTAATCTAGCACATCCATTTGAAGATTTTGAAACCAAAGTTTCAGCAACCATGAATAGAAAATTAACTAGATCGGTCAGTTTTGATGAGGTAAAACGTTCGGTTTTTAGTGTTCACCTCCAAAGTGCCCCTGGTGATGATGGATTTACGGCTAAATTTTTTCAATTCTATTGGAGTTTAGTAGGGGAGGATATTTTTAAGGCTGTCCGCAGTTTCTTTGTCAGTGGTAGACTACGCAAGAGCTTCAACCATATACAAATCTGTCTCATTCCTAAAATTTCTTATGCAAAGTATATGACACAAGTTAGACCCATTAGCTTTTCCTCAGCTGTGTATAAGATTATTTCTAAAGTACCAGTCCATCAGCTACAGAAATTTATGACTTCGCTAATCAGCCTTAATCAGAGTACCTTCATTAAGGGTAGATTGATTTCAGACAATGTCCTAGTCGCTCATGAATGTATGCACTATTTAAAGATAAAGAAGAAGGGCCTATCGATTGAAATGGCTGTTAAATTGGATATGAGCAAAGCCTATGATCGTGTTGAGTGGCATTTTCTTTCTTTCATTTTAGAGAAATTGGGATTTAAATCTAGATGAATTGGTTGGATACAGGAGACGGTGACTACAGTTTCTTACTCTGTTGTTGTTGAAGGTTAACCTTTTGGTTTTTTTTAAACCAAATAGAGGTATCCGCCAAGGAGACCTTTTATTCCCTACCTTTTTCTTTTCTTTGCAGAAGGATTATTCTTTTTGCTAAACAAGGTAGAGCAAAACGATCTCATTAAAGGTATTCAGATCAACCAAAGATGTCCTACTGCTAATCTTTATTGTTTGCGGATGACTCAATCCTTTTTTGTAAAGTGTCAGAAGACAGTTGTGAAAATATTCTCAGTCTTCTTCAATCATACGAGGGGTTCAGTGGCTAAAAAGTTAATTTGCATAAATTAGATCTATTCTTTAGTAATAATACTCCTTTTGCTGCTTGATTACTACTGCCCCGAAAATTGAAAATTGTTCATATTGGTGTACAGGATAAATATTTGGGTCTTCCATCTACAGTCCAAAAATAAAAAAAGGTCACCTTCGAAGAAATCAAGGACAAGGTGAGGAAGCGAATTCAAGGGTGGAAAAGGAAACTTCTCTCCTCTGCAGGTAGGCATGTTCTAATAAAAAATATTGGGGAGGCTATCCCAATTTATTCATTATCATGTTTCTGTCTTCCTAACACTTTAATTAGGGAGATTCACAACATACTCTCTCAATTTTGGTGGGGTAAAAAAGGTACAAAGCGAAAAATGGCATGGGTTAGTTGGGATACTATGACAAGACCAAAAATTAGAAGACGAACTAGGTTTTAAGGACCTAGGGGATCAGAATTTGGCGCTATTAGCAAAACAATATTAGAAAGTTGTCTCTCAGCCACAATCACTCCTATCTAGACTCCTCAAAGGTAAATATTTTCGATACAATTCTATAATGAATGCAGAGATCGAAGCAGTACCTTCATAGGGGTAGCGTAGCATATTGGAAGGGCGTAAGGTTATTGAAAAGGGGCTGGTTTGGCGAGTTGGTGATGGGTCCAATATCGAAATCTTTAGCGATTCTTGGCTTGCTCCTTCACATCCTTGTGTTGTCCCTTCATCTGAAGCATTCAATCTGCAAAATCAACCACTATTGATGGTCAAGGATTTAATACTTTCTAATGTTCTGTGGAATCAAACTCTAAGTAGAAGCATTTTTTTCTGAGGGTACTAGTCAGTGTGTGCTAGCAACAACAATTAAGGGTAGAGAAGATAAAATTTATTAGGCCCTTAATAAAAGTGGTTTGTATAAAGTGAGTACGGGGTACCATGTGGCTTATGGGTTCTCGCATCCTCCAATTGAATTTTGCCCAGAGATTATGAAACAACGAAACTTGTGGCGAGAACTATGGAAGCTGAAAATCCTAGCGAAGATTAAGATATTTCTCTGAATGGGCTTCCATGAAAAGCTTTCAATGCTGCAAAAGTTTCATCATCGTATTCTATTGATTCAACCCACTTGCTGAAGATGCTTACAATTTTCAGAAACAATCAATTATTGCATCTTCTATTGTGAGAAATCAATGGAGATTTGGTCAAAAAATGGGCTTATCGGCTGCTAGAAGGGGCACCAAAGATCATGATTTCTATGTTGAGTGGAACTTGAGAATGGGAGTCTTACGTACCCAACCCAATAGCTCCTCTTAAAGGATGATGATGGTGATTTTGAGCTGGTCCTTATGAAAGGCTAGGAACAGGTTCATATTTGATAATGTATTAACTAGTGTGGAAGAGATAATAGCGTCGACTTTCAAGTTGTAGAAGGAGCTTCAATAAATCCCCAATTCCTAATTGATGAGTGATAAACCCCAATTTTGTGATTTATCTTGTGCTTAATTTAGGAGATTTTATCAACTTATCTCACATTTATTCAATGAAATAGCATGATTTTGTATTCTCCCTAAATTTGTGTTTGAGTGTGAAAACATGCTTTTTAGGCCTTAAAATAGCTAAATTTAATTCACTTTAATTCCATTCGATGCCTTGATATGTTTGTTGAGTGATTTTAGGCTTATAAGGCAATGATTGGATGGAAGAAGTGAAGAGATAAGCATGCAAAGTGGAGAATTCATAAAAAAATGAGCATTTGGAGAGTTCAGGGCCACGCGCACGCGTCATCCACGCGTATGCGTGAGGAGGAAATTTGCCAGCGACGCGCGCATCGACCACGCGCACGTGTGACGCTGATCACGTGACCTCATTAAAGTGAATTTGCTGGGGGTGATTTCTGAGCTTCCCAGGCCCAAGTCCAACTCATTTCTGAGGTTATTTCATGCAGAATTCAAGATGGGTCAAGGGAGGAGCAATTAGTTAGTGTAGGAAGCATGCCTTAGGTTAGTTCTAGAGAGAGAAGCTCCCTCTTCTCTCTAGACATTAGGGTTCTTAGTTTATTTTCATCTTAGATTTAGGTTTAATTACTTGTTTTGATTTAGTTTCCTTTATTTTTCCTTGTTAATTTTCTTTAATTTCCTTAGTTCCTCTTGTCAATTTCTCTTTTGTGCCTCTTTTTATTTTATGAACACTTTTGTTGATTTTAATTTTTCTTTAATGCAATTTATGTTTTATATTCCTTTATTGTTTAATTGAGTTGTTATTCTTACATTTCCTGCATTGGGTAATAGTATATTTTATTATTCTTGCACTTTTATGATGCTTTCCTTTTAGGCCTTCCAAGTGTTTGACAAAATGTTTGGTTGGATGTTAGAGTAGTTTTTGAACATTCTTGGCTTGGAAAGGAAAATTAGGAAATCTTGAGTCATTAATACCCAACTCATATTGGTGATCTAGAGTTGTTAGTTAATATTGTTTCCATTGACTCTAATCTCTTGCTAATTCAATTAGTAAGTTGATTAGAACTTTTAGATTGAGATTAACTAGTCTTATTTGACTTTCCTCAAGTGAAGATAACATTATACCTTCTTCCTATGTTGGAGATGACTAAATAGGATTAGCTCTTGTTAATTATTGTATTATGATTGATGACTAGGATAGAAAGCCTATATTCTCAATCCTTGCCATGAATGTCTCTCTTTATTAATTGCTTTCTTTAATTGTTTGCTTTACTTCTGTTGCCTTTTTAATTTCTCGCATTTTTTCCAACCCAACCCTTGAATTTCATAACCAATAATTAAGCACTCGATTGCAATTTCTAGAGAGAACGACCGAGGACTAATACTCTCAGTTATTTTTATTGAGTTGGACTTGTGACAACCAAAATTAAACTTTGATTTGAGGATCGATTGTCGGTTTGGGCTATGCTCACAACGAAATTATTTTGTTAATTTTCGAACTAGTATAAATCCTCACATTTCAATGAGCACTTTACTTCTTTTTTACTTCCTTTTATTTCTCTTATTAGATTATTATATGATGTTATCTCTATAGTAGAGCGTTAGGAGTCCCCGTTTCTTTTGCTTGTCCCATATATAGACACCTATATGTTTCTTTCATTTCATCAATGAAATTACTTGGCTTTAGAAAAAAAAAACATAGCAGTCTCGTTCCAAAACCGAAACACCGAATAGAACCCAAAATTAACACATGAGAAATTAAAATTAAAATTTTAAGAGTAAAACCTTAAACGACAAAAAATTTAACGAAATTACGCAGCAGCATTCTGGTAAACATAGGTGAGGCCACATTTTCCACAATAATGGCGATCAAAGTGGTTGGCCATGAAAGTTTCAGTACCGCACTCAACGTTAGGGCACTCCTTCCTAAGCCTCTCAACTTTACCCCAATAGGCAGCGTGGAAGAAACTACAACTATAGTACAGGCTCACTGTATCCAGTGATGCTCTGGAAGCCTGCTGCACCTGCTTACCCAAAACTTATACAAGATACTCCACGAGGATTAACAAAAGCTAAATTGGGTAATGTTAATTGTGACTATCATCTTCACTCTTCTCTAATTTCCCTTGCCTGGAGTAACTGAATTCACAGAAGGTGAGGCAAGACTCTGCCTAAAATCAAATTCTGAGGTTAAACTACTCTTAATATCTCTATGAATTCTACATGTATACAAGGTGTTGTTTGGATGAATTTTATTAAATTCCTCCCCCAACTAAAAGATTTAACCATATTATAGGTATTTGACTAATGATTAGAAGTTGCAATAAAACAAGATGAAGAATATAGTCCAAATCTTGTAGTTGGGGAAAGGAAATCAAAATCAAGTCAAAGCAAAAAAGATAAGTAGTCATAATGTTTTGCATTTCTTTATCTATATGGATATTCATCCTACTAAACCTATTCTTAATTTAGAGTTATTATTAATAATACACTTCTCTTTTAGTCTAATTGTACAAGTCCATTTAAGAAACTGAGTTATGGTTCTTTCTAAAATTAAACCTATAATTCAGTTCTACAATTTTGTAGCCAAAATTGGAGTCTACACCTTCCTTGAAAAAGATCTCAGAGAGGCTTTTGAAGGAAGCCCTTTGGCGAAGGTTGACTATAAGGGACTGGAGCCTAGCGACTACAAGGAATTAGGTGCCAAGCTTAAGGTATCAGATAGCAACTAATTTGTTTATGTTCCTAAATACGAAAAACTCAGGAGGAATCTACTTTGGTAGGCGACCTCTTCTGGCTTACCTATGGTAAAAGGCCTCTAAGTATCTAGATAAGCGGCATAAGCATTGCCAACAACCATTAGGAGTATTACTCTGCATGAATTTTGATCATCTTATTTTGGCAGGATTTGGTTCCTTATGCGCTGTTGTCTTTTGATGATGAATAGATATTAATGGGGAGGGGAAAAGATTGGAAACCAATGTTCCCACAACCTCCTCCATTTTCTCATCCTTCAGAAGCTATCATTATAGGGAATTCAGACAGTACATGTGTGCAGCTGAACCATTTTGTTTGCATATCCTATCCTATTGGAATTCTTGTACATTTTATTTAGTTACATGTGTTGTGTGGAAGTATATCATAAGTTGGTGAACAGATATCTATGTGTGAACGATCTCACTACAGAGATAATACATGATGGTGGTGTCTTTGATCCATGTAGCCCATCCTACTTAGTGAGATAAGACTTTGCTGTTATTGTCATTGTTGCATGGAAGCATATCATAAATAAGTTTAACAAAGAAGAAAAAGACAAGTTCATTCTTAATATATCGTCATAATGGTTTTTCATTATCATGAGTATCTTTTTGTAATTTTCATTTATCTCTCTCTTTCAAAACCATAGATAATTACGATGTATAATGGTGTTTTAGTTTGTCTAGTTGTTGAGTACTGCCTGACCACACACTAAAATTAAATTATCGGTGGCTATCGGGCTATGCAAATTCAACATGATGTCTTTAACTATCTTTATCAAGGGAGACTAAAGATGATTATCAATCTGAACAAGAGGGCAATGTGGTGAACACAAGCCCAAAAATGTTGTCTCTGGGGAAGCATACATGCAATCAAGTCGAGCAAAGCTTTTTTGCTGGATGAGTTCAATATTGGTCCTGATGCCCTCTTGGAGAAGGTAGAAGAATTTGTAGGGGTTTTTGTTTGGAAAAATGAGGTTCAATAAGAACCTGTCTAATATTAGAAGCACCAAAAATAATTTTTTCACAACCTGTGTGATTAAATAGACAATACCAAAGATACTTCAAGTAGCAAATACAATTACAAAAATTAAATAATCAAACATCAGAAATTTTTATCGTGGAAAAACCCCCCCAAAAGAGGGATAAAAAATTCACAGGACCTAGTTCAGTAAAATCTTCCACTATCAAAATAATGGGTACACAATCAATCTTCCTAGTGGCACTAGGGCATCTCAACAATCAACAAAATACATCATCAAAACTGATGGAATTAACATAAACCCTCCACAAAGTGGCTATCTCAAATCAGACAAAAAAGAAGGCAATACAACTAGCAAGTTATATCCTAATGTTCATCTCTACACCAGAAATAACATACTAAAATTTCATAAGAAATGGAGCAAGTTTACCGGTTTAATCGGATCAAAATGGCATGCCCTTTTTCTCCAATTTTTCTTCTTCTCTTTGTCAAATGAGAGAGCTTTGTTTTCTTTCTTTCAAAAAGAATGAGAGATTTAAATCTCTCTCTCTCCCTCTCACCGTGGCCTAAAAGCCACTTGCTTTATTTTTTTGTTTTTAAAGTTGTGTGGGCCCCACTTGAGTTGGGGACCTACCAACAAATCTCTCTCTCACTGACTCAAGTGGGGATAGGCTGCTCTACTAAGCCTGCCTTCTCTTTGTAGGAATCAAACTTCACTATAGGTAAACTCTTAGTCATCATATTTGAACCATTGTCATCAGTATGGATCTTTTCAAGTGCATATGACTTCATCTCAAGCACTTGACATATCTAATGATACCTCACCTCTATGTACTTCGATCTAGAATGACACGTCAGATTCTTGCTGAGATGGATAGCACGTTGACTGTCACAAAATAACAAACTTCTCTTGATTGATGCCTAACTCTTGTAGAAATTTCTTCATCCACAAGAGTTCCTTGGAAGCTTCAACAACAGCAATGTATTATGCCTCTGTAGTAGACAAAACAACACATTTCTGAAGTCGAGATTGCCACGACACAACTTCCCCTGCAAAAGTCATTATATAACCAAAAGTAAACTTTCTTGAAACAAGATTCCCAGCCATATCCGTATCTGTGTAACCATCCAACACAAGTTAGCCACCCCCAAAGTATAAACAAACTCTGGAAGTACCGTTAAGGTATATGAGAATCCACTTCACTTCTTGCTAGTGTTCCTTGCTAGGATTAGAGAGAAACCAACTAACAACTCCAATGGTATGAGCAATATCCGGCCTAGTGTAAACCATAGCATACATCAAACTGCCAACTGCAGATGCATATAAAATCTTTTTCATTTCTGCTTTATCTTTCTCACTTGTAGGACATTACCGCGAACTCAGCTTGAAATAACTGGCAAGTGGAGTACTAACAGGTTTGGAATTACTCATGCTAAACCTCTCTAAAACCTTCTCAATATACTTCTGCTGCGACAACCACAGTTTCCCATTCTTCCTGTCATGAGTGATACTCCTGCCAAGGATTTTCTTTGCAGGACCCATATCCTTCATAGCAAAGGATCTATTCAAGTCTTTCTTAAGATTTTCAATCTTCTTAATGTCATGACCAACAATCAATATGTCATCAACATAAAGCAAGAGAATTATGAAATCACTATCAGAGAATTTTTTAACATACACACAATGATCAGAAGAATTCTTACTATACCCATGACCTTCCATGAAGGAATCAAACATTGTATACCACTGCCTTGGCACTTGCTTCAGCACATATAAGCTCTTCTTCAACTTTCATACAAGATGCTCCTTTCCTTTAACGTCGAAACCATCTGATTGCTCTATATAAATTTCTTTATCTATTTCACCGTGAAGGAATGCAGTCTTCACATCAAGGTGCTCAACCTCTAATTCAAGGTAGACGCCAATCCAAGCACAACTCGAATAGAGGATATTTTCACAACTGGAGAGAAAATCTCCTCAAAATCAATACATTTATTTTGCCCAAAGCCTTTTACAACCAATCGAGCTTTGTACCTTGGCCATGAGACATTTTCATTCGCTTTCAATTTGAATACTCATTTATTCTTGAATGCTCTCTTACTCTTCGGTAGCATCACCAATTCAAACGTATGATTCTCATGCAAGAATTTCATTCTTCTTGCATGGCCTTCAACCAATCTTTCTTATGCTCATCAGACATAGCTTCCTAGTAGTTCTATGGCTCTCTAGTCTCAGTGTTCATCACATACTCATGAGGAGAGTATTTTTGAGAGGGATGATGCTCTCTAGTAGATCTTCTCAATTTAGGCTCAATTGATGGTTCAGGAGGACCTTCCACATATGGTGGAACTTCTGCATATGGCACCGCACATTGAGGTGTAGCTAGGTTCATCATGCAAATCATCACCATCATTATCAACTTGTACATTTCTCCATCAACAGAAGGTCTAGTGGAAGGACCAGGTTCATCATCAGCAAAATGTCTAACAGTTATTGTTGGCTTATTTGTCTTCTCAAGATCTTCGATAGTTTGGTCTTTAAGAAAAATCACATCTCAACTTCTAATTATTTTCTTGCTTACTGGATCCCATAATCTGTAACCAAAGTCTTCGTTACCATAACCCATGAAGCTATACTGCTTTGACTTTCCATCAAGTTTGGACCTTTCATCTCTTGGAATGTGAACAAAAGCCCTGCAGCCAGACACTCGCAAGTGACTATAGGAGACATCTTTTCCTCTCTAAACTTTCTCTGAAACATCAACATTTAGCGAAATTGAAGGATAAAGGTTGATCAAATCTACCGCAGTCCTCATTGCTTCACCCCAAAAGGATTTAGGCAACTTTACATGAGAGAGCATACACTTGACTCTATCATTGATAGTGTGATTCATTCTTCCTGTAACTCCATTATGTTGAGGAGTCTTAGGAATCGTCTTCTCAAGCTTGATCCCATGTCCTTTACAATACTCTTCAAATAGACCCATGTATTCACCACCATTATCTGCTTGAACACATTTTAATTTCCTTCCTATTTCTCTTTCAACACTTGCATGAAAGTGCTTGAAGATACCGAGCACTTGGTCTTTAGATTTCAAAACAAAAATCCACACTTTTTGAGAATAATCATCAATAAAAGTAACAAAGAATGATGCACCACCTTGTGTCTTAGCATCCATAGTGCAAATATCAGTGTGAAGTAAATCTAGAATATGTGATCTCCTATGAGGTCCAGAACTATGAAATGATACTCTAGCATGCTTTTCAACAAAACAATGAGTACAAGTATTTAAAGTTGTACCTTTCACAGGAAGTGAGTGCTTATTGGCTAAGACGCTTAGTCCTTTCTCGCTCAAGTGACCAAGACGTATATGCCACAAATCATAAGAGGAATCATCAGCTACATTTACCTCTTTTTTGCACAACTTTGCTTACAACCGGTAGAAAGTAGTGAGACTATTGTCTTCTTTAGCAACAATGATAACCCCTTTGGTAATTTTGCATTTTCCACTACCAAAGAAAGTGCAATACCCTCTTGATCCAATACCTTCATTGAAATAAAATTAAACCGCATATTTGGCGCATGCCTAATATTTTTCAACTGTAACTTGCATCCCATGTTGGTTTCAAGCCACATATCACCCATACCAATGATATCACACACTCCTTTATCTCATAATTTGATTTTGCCAAAATTTCCAGCAGTATAAGAAGTGAAAAAATCACACCTCGAAGTGAGATGACATGAGGCACTAGAATCCATAATCCAAGTGGAATCATCACAGACAATATTAATATAGTTTTCATCATATGTGATTAGAATATCTTCATAAATAATAGCAGTAGTTTTTTTTTATCACTATCTTTACCTTTGTCTTCGTTTCTTCTCCTTGATTGTTCTCTTTTCAAGAACCTACAATACCTCTTGATATGCCTCGACTTGCCACAATGGTAACAAATGAACTCCTTTCTTGGCTTGTACTTTTCTCTTGACTTGCTTCGACTCTCTGACCTATCAGAACTGTGAGGTTTTCTACTTTGACTTATCCCACGTAACTCTGAAACAAGTGCTTCTGACTGGAAGGAGGCATTAATCAAACCTCGCTCTCTTCTTCTAGCTTCTTCATTCAACATGCTCTCTTTAACCATTGCTAATGTCAACTTTCCAATTGAAGCTGAGTTAGTCAGTGTCACAACCAAAACTTCCAAACTATTAGGAAAAGAACTCAACAACAGCAAGACTTGCAACTTATCATTCAAAGTGATTTCATTATTTTTCAGTTGGTTCACTGTCTCTTGAAAAATACTCAAGTGCTCTGACATTGATTTACCTTCAATATACTTCATATTGACAAGCTTCCTAATCAAGAATGCTTTGTTTTGCACATTCTTCCTCTCATATAACACCTTCAATTTCTTCCAATCTTCTCAGCATTTATTTCGGTGTCAACATGTGGATACACGCTAAGATCAGGCCATTTCCTAATCAAAGCAACTGCCTTCCGATTCAACTTCTTCTATTCAGCATCGGATTTAGTACCTTTGGATTTATCCCTCTCCACAGGATCATACAAGGCCTTGCTATACAACATATCTTCCATGAGAGTCTTTCAAATCAAATAATTTTTGGAATTTTATTTGACCATATTTGGCCCATGAGTATTTTTCTCCATTTAATCACCACAAAGATAAACAACTAAAGCTCTAATACCACTTTGTTGGAAAAACTGAGGTTTAATAAGAACCTGTCTAACAGTGGAAGCATCAAAAATAATTTTTTCGCAACCTATGCGATTAAATAGGCAACACTAAAGATACTCCAAGCAGCAAATATAGTGGCAGAAATTAAATAATCAAACACCAAAAATTTTTATCGTGGAAAAATCTCCAAACGAAGGACAAAAAATCCACGGGACCTAGTCTAGTAAAATCTTCCACTACTGAAGACGAAGGCGATGACGACAATGATAACAATTTCCTTGAAGATGAATTGTTTGATGTTGTAGACTCATCTGCGAAACCCATATCATTACTTGTTGATTTTGATGTCAACAAGCTGAAACCAAAACTAGAAGAATAATGCCTTTCATATATATTTTCTAGGACAACATGAAGATTTTATTTATGGAGTGAAAATAGGAGTAAATTACCATTTCTAACCACGAAGATTCAAACGTCGACAAAATTAATCATAAAAGAATAAAATTAATTTTATACACATAAAAAATGAATTATGTTCGACAAAAGCGACCGATTGTTAATTTTATTATTGATTTTGTTAAAAAACTAATCAAAATATCCAAACTATCTTCGTCTTTTTCATTGTCTTCAACTTTTTAAATCATTCATTCTACTCTTCTAATAACAATAAAATAACTATCCATTTTATTTTTCAAATTTTGAACACTATCATTGTATGACCACCACAACCACTGCCAATGCGACTGCTGTACCACCATCATCAACATAACACAGCAGTAAATAGAGACAAAGCGAATGAGACAAAGATAAACAGCAACAACAAATCGGGAGCACGCGCTTTGTGGGAACACTGGGAGCGATGAGTCCGAAGACGTCGCTCATGTCCATCTCGCTCGACTTCATCCCATCGGAAAGCTCCCACGTGAAGCAGTGGAGCAGATGGGCCACCGCCAGTTCAAGTGCATACAGCGCCAACTGCATCCCCGGGCAAGATCCTCGACCCGATCCGAACGGTATAAACTCAAAGTTTCTTTTCTTGAAATCTAAAATGCCGGCCTTCAAGAATCGACTGGAAAGAAAAGAGGTGGGTGTGAACATAGGAGAAAGTCTAACTGAAAAAGAGATAAAGAATGAGTGGTTAACAATGGTATTGAAGATAATAAGACGAGAATAATTTGAGTATTTTTAATTAATTTTTTAATAAAATTAATAAAAGTTAACAATTGGTTAAAAGATTTGGTGTTTGTCTATTTTTAGGAAAGATAAGGTATTTTTTGTCTTTAAAAAAAGAATATTTTAGTCTTTAATTTTTTGTTTTAGGATAATATTGTAATTTATGAGGGTTTTAAACTCCTACAAAAAAATTTTTTATAATATAATTAACTATGACCACTATTATCACCATTTTTTTCATTCTCATCATTATCACTTTTACTTCTAATATTGTATAGCTATATTTTATTATCATCGATATCTTCTCTACTATCATCATCACCAATATAAATATCATCAATATTAATGTTATTTTATTTCATTTCTTGTTCTATGTTATTTTTTCCTTTAAAAGGTATTCGTACTGCAATTACTTTTTTTTCTTGCGACATTATTTCCAACAATGGTCTTTCTCCATTTAACCATCATCGGTAAAAGAATTTTTCAAAAATAAACTCATTAATAGTTTGTGGGTGTTTAAAATCTCTACAAATTATAAATAGAGTAAAGTATCATTTTTGTCCCCAATATTTGGGGTAAGTCTCAAAGTTGTCCTTAATGTTTGAATTGTCCTATTTAAGTCCCTAATGTTTCAAAATTGACTCAATGTTGTCCTGCCGTTAGAAATCTGTTAACGGAATTGACGGCGGGACAAAATTGAGACAATTTTCAAACGTTAGGGACTTAAATAGGACGAAAAAGTTGGGGACAAAAACGATACATAGAAATAAATTTTAGTTTTATCCTTCGCTAATATCAATCTTGTATTGTACATAGTTATTCAATTATTTTTTAATCACATTTAAGTAAATTACACTTAATCACATTACTTTGATTCTAAATAAATTTATTTTTTTATAATTTTACTCTTAAATATTTTTACTCATCATGAAATATTTGTAAAATGACTAGTATATAAACTTGTGGGGAAAAAATGATACATATACAATAAAGTAATGTGATCTAGTCATTTTACAAACATTTCATGATGAGTAAAAATTTTTAAGAGTAAAATTATAAAAATAAATAAATTTATTTAGAATCAAAGTAATGTGATTAAGTGTCATTTACTTAAATGTGATAAAAAAATAATTGAATAATTATGTACCGTAAAAATTGATATTAGTGAAGGATAAAATTAAAATTTATTTCTATGTATCGTTTTTGTCCCAACGTTTTCGTCCTATTTAAGTCCTTAATATTTTAAAATTGTCTCAATTTTGTCCCGCCATCAATTCCGTTAACAGATTCCTAACGGTAGGACAACATTGAGTCAATTTTGAAACGTTAGGGACTTAAATAGGATGATTCAAACGTTAGGGACAACTTTGAGACTTATCCAAAACGTTGGGGACAAAAACAATACCTTACTCTTATAAATAAAACTTCCCAGAAAATTAATTTTTATTACTATTTAACAGAATTTTTAATAAAGAGATCGTAATGTCCTAAAATAAAAAGGTTGAGGGACGAAGTGTTCCTTTTTTTGGATAAAGGTCAAATTAAAATTTTATTCTTTTTGTTGAACATAATTCATCTCTTATAGGTATAACATTAATTTTATTTTTTTATAATTAATTTTATTAGCGTATAAATCTTCCATATGATCGAAAATAGTTATTTACTCGCGAAAATAAGTGCATCATGCATGAAATGTAAAAAGAGAAGGAATAAACATGAAAAAGGGGGAAAATTCTTTATAATGTGAAAAAAAAAAATAGTTAGCTGCAAATATACAATTTCTCATTCATCTTCAATACTCTTTCGGAAAAGTCTTGGATGTAGATGATGAATTTTATTCTATACGTGTGTGAAGTGGTGTTATCACAATGCCAGCGTGACAAGTGTCTCTTCAAGAGATAATTTTTGGTTGGGTTCAAAAATTCAGTCGCTTTTACAGGTGATTTTCTCACGTGAAAGATTGCATAATCTTGATAGGTAATTGTGATTAGTATTATTAATGACGGTGAAAGTTAACTAAATTTGGGCCTTTTGGACTTTTTAGAATTATTGGTGGTTTTTTTTAGGGTAAATGAAACTAGGCTTATTGATAGAAGTAATAGTATAGCCCAACCTAACAAATATATTTAATGAATTGTACTAAGTGGGTGCTTGTCTTTGACACTTGAGATACGTGAGCCAATACTACAGTTGTCTTTATTATTCCCCTAAATAATTCTCATGATTCTAAAAATCAGATTGGACCAGTCGGTCGAGACTAACAGAAAATCAGAAACAATTAAAGTTCGGTTAATATAATAATCTTTATTAGTGATTCAGATAGATTAAGATATGTGTATAAGTAGTCTTCATTGATAAAATTAAATACCTATTATGTTAAATAACCGAATTCATTTTAAAATTAAAAATTTGCACATAATAAATAAAAAATAATTAATTATTTGCCTATCAACTTAAAAATTAAAATACAGTATGAAATACTTTTAATATTTTAAAGTAGATAAATTTAAATTAGTATTCAAATTAAACATATTAATTAAAAATTATATTTTCTTATATCACAAATTTTATATTGTTTATTATAACTATTATTTACAAAAAAAAAAATTTACAATTACCTTTAAACCGTAATCATTATTATTTCTTCTAAAACTTTTGTCAACCAAATCATTATTCTTTTTGGTATTTGTAATTAATTTTTGACAATTATTTCAAATAATTATTTAATTTAATTAGTATTTTAATATAAAATTTATTAATTCTTATTTCAAATAATGTGCTAAATTCACTCATTTATTATATCATTATATTTTTATATATCCTTTACATAATATCCCATTGTATCTAATCTCAACCATTAGTATTGGTGGAACAAATATATTCAATTTTTCAATTGGAACTGTAATACCCGGTCTAACCGAAATTAATTAAATAATAAGTTAAATAGGAGCGAATATGGTTGGAAGATTTGGCAATTGGAATTTGATAATTTAAATATGATATTTAGATTCAGTGAATTTTTCTGAGTCGGAAAATATAGTTTTCTGCGTAAAAGCGCGCAGTGGAATTCTGACCGGCAGTACCGGCTGAGATCTGTCTGGTACTACAGCTGAGGAAATTGATTATGGGTAAATAAGATTAAGAAATGAGGAATTATAATTAGGGAAGGTAGAAATATTTAAAGTGCGATTTAGAGCGCTAATCTTAAAGGTTTTGGCCCAAAATTGGGCCAATGGGCAAAAATAAGTGAACCGGGCCTAAGTGAGCCCAAGACCTAACATATATAAACATTAGTTGTGAGCATTTCAGCTCATTTTACCCTAAAAAGAGGGGCTGAGGCGCTGATTTGAGAAGAGAGAAGAGAATAGAGAAAACCTAACTCTCTTTGATCTTCAACCCACCATAACTTGAGCTACGGAGCTCCGATTGACGAGCCGTTTGTGGCCACGCGTCGCTCTTCTCATCCTCTACAATTCTATCTAAGTTTGGTGGTGAGTATTCCATTCATCTCTGTCCAGTTTTCGAAATTCCCCACTGTTACACGTTTTTGGGTAGTTAGTATTGAAATCTTGTGATTTTGGGTATTTAGGGATACTCCAACATGGATTCTAAGTGAGTTCTATCCCTACTTCATATGGGCTGAGGTAAGAAGCGCTCAAACCCTTGTGATTTGTCATTTTTATGAGCCCTAGGTTGATGTATGTATGTGATATTGGTTATGTTAGTGTATTTGGTGATGTTGGTGCATAATTGGGAGATTGGTATTGCTTGAGGAGCTTTGGTAAGGCTTGGAGCTAAGGTTGGTGAAGACTTCCAAAGAAGAGGCTCAATTGGTTTGGCTACAAGAGGTACGGTTTAAGTTTCATTTAAGTACCGTGTGTTGTGATGAGAATTCCTAGGCTAGATGCCCCTAGGATTAAGTTTGGATTGCGTAAATGGTTGGTGCTAATATGCATAGTTGGTATGTAATGTGAATTAATGATTGGGTTGAGGATTGTGTAGCCTTGTATGCTTGGTGTATTGAGAATTTGATGTATTGGGTAATGAGTATTGAATTGTGGTTCATCCATTTAAATTGTGAAATTGGGCCGGAGGCCGTGAATTTTGGGCCGGAGGCCGGGGAAAGGTAAATTGATGTGTGCATTGTATGATGACATAAGTAATTGGATGAATTTCAGATAATGAATATATGAATGATTGGGTTGGTTATTGAACAATAAGGTTTGAGGAGTTGAAGTGTGAAATTTGGTAAATTTGGATGAAATTATATAGATGAGGCATGTTTGGTTTTGGCTGAGATATATTATGTGGTCATATATGTGATTATGATTATTGATGCCTTGATGGTATTATGATGCATTAGAGATATGTATGTTGTGATATATACTTGAGGAGTGATTAAGGTTGATTTGTGGGTGAAACCATGTGATAGTGAGTATGATATTGATTATGTATAATGATAGTTGATTGGAAATAGTGTTGTTGAAATTTGGCATGAGGAAGAGTATATGATATGTAAATGTGCTTGAGTTTGAGAAAGTGTCAATGTGTGAGTTGAGGATGGCTTGATGTTGATTTTGGTACATTTTGATTGATTTCAAAAAGGGTTGAAATTGGCATGTTTTGATTGACTTTGGAAAGAGCTGAAAATGGCTTGTTTTGAAAATGGCACTTTGTGGTTTTGTATGAAAACATGGTTTTTTGGGCAAACTTTGACGGGACATAACCTGAACTACGGATCTCTGTTTTCTGCCAAATCTGTTTAGAAATGAAATTGGATCCGAGATGTCCATGCCGTTCGAAGAACGGGTGAAAAATGATTTAAAATGAGAAAGTTATGACCGTCGGAAGATTGGAGGTTGAATTTGTAAATTCTGCAGCTTTTAACTTAGAAAAATTTTTAGCAGAACGACCCTACGCGCGTAGGCGCACTTGGCGCGTGCGCGCCGTTCTTCCAGAAAGCACCATCCACGCGTGCGCGTGGTGTGCGCGGGCGCGTCGATGCGCTGCACCAATTGCCCAGCCATTTTCCAGAGAGTTGTGCCAGGGTTGTGCCTGGGCGCAAGAGCACCCACGCGTACGCGTGGCTGACGCTTGCGCGCCGTTTGAATATTTTTCAACCCGCGCGTTCGCGCATATGGCGCTTGCGCGTCGATGAGTTTTTGGCCATCCACGCGTGCGCATGGAGTGCGCGTACGCGTGGCCCTGTTTTCATGCCAAAGTTGATTTTTGAGTTTTAAAAGCCAAATCTCATACTTCTAAGCCTCCGATCTCACCTCTTATGTATTAAATCATTATGATATGCCTAGCAATGAGAAAGGAGCTAGGGGATGTGGTAACTTGCGAGTGAAGCAAGGGGAAAAGTTATGATCAATGATGATCAAAGATGATTATATGAGATATGGAGGATGACGGTGGAAGTACCGTGTATGCCATGAGCCGGAGGGCTATATTTATTGATAAATGGCCCGTTCTTGATTGGACCATGAGCCGGATGGCTGAGTTATTGTCGGGTTACGGCAAAGCCATTATTGTTTATGGCTGAGTATAAATGCATAAATGATTAATGAATGAATATGTTAAATGGATAATAATGAAAAGATATTGAAATGTGATGTGCGACCCCGGGTAATAGGCAGTGGCGTTGTCCACTTGCTCCGGGTATGAGACGGGAAAGGAGGATTATGATAAACGAGTTTAATCATGGAGTTTTAAATAAATGTTTATTTGTGATACCTGGGTAGTAGCAAGGGTCGTGGTTCGTCCCGCTTGCTCTGGGTCATTGTCTGAGAAATGATAATAATGAAGGGTGATTATAAATAAATGTTTATTTGTGATACTTGGGTAGTAGCAAGGGTCGTGGTTCGTCCCACTTGCTCCAAGTTAATGTTTGAGATTTGGTAACAATGAATGTTGATAATATGAATTGAGATTCAATGAATATATGTTTAAGATACCTGGGCAGTAGCAAGGGTTGTGGTTCGTCCCACTTGCTCCGGGCCAATACTTGAGATACCTGGGTAGTAGCAAGGGTTGTGGTTCGTCCCACTTGCTCCAGGTCAGAGATTGTGACGCTTGGGTAGTAGCGGCAGTAGTGGTGAATCCACTCGCTCCAGGTTGAGCTTTTAAACACCTGCCTGGGTAGTAGCCGCAGTAGTGGTTATTCCACTGGCTCTGGGTTGAGCGGGTAGTAGCAAGGGGGTTGTAGCTCAAACCTACTTGCTCCGCAATGGGTGTTTCTGTCCAATGGTTAGCTACCAGGACATGTCGGGTTGGCTATATAACCGACAGATGATATCATCAGCCATAGGGCAGGCATTCATCATTTGCATATGTTTGAATTGTTTAGGTTTGCCATTTGTTTTGGATTTCTACATCATATATGCCATGTTACCTGACTATATGTTACTTGTTCTACTTGTACCATATTTGTGTATTACTTGCCTGTATTGCTTGTGTTTGTACAACTGAGAGGCCCCTCATGCTGGTGTCGGTGGGTGTTGAGGGTTGTTCTTGATGGGATGAATTGATGATGCGATTGCATGATGATGATGATGATGATTATTGAATGAGATAATTGTAGCTCCCTGGGTAGACACAGTGATGTGGTTTCACTAGCTCCAGGCGAGTGTATGATGTATTGATATAGAATTGCTGAGGCAGAACAACTGGTGATGGTTTTGGTTATAATTCTGAGTCTGATTCGTGGAAGAGTCAGCGAGTTGGGAAACATGTGAAACATGAATTAGATTTAGCACTCCCTTATGACAGTTGCCTATTCATGGATTAGCGAGAACCTAAGATGAATAATTGGTGAAGAAGCTTAGGATGCTTAGTGAGTTTTATTGCAGTGCATTGTATTTATTTGGCACTTTTACCGTATTGGGAACCCATGGGCCCGGGATTCTCATTCCGTATATATCTTTTGTTTTTCAAATACAGGTCCAGGTACTCAGAAGTGAGTTGTGGGTCGTCTGAGAGACGGCGAAGATCTTTATTTCCTCTACTTTGTGTTTTGATTAGAATCTCTCCACCTTTTTTTTGGAAAGTTTATATTATGTATTGAACTCTTTGAATTCGCCTATAGAGGCTCTCATGTTTCCTTCGGGAGAGATTAGGACATACTGTTGTCAACTACTTTCATACTGTACCCTAGCCGACCTAAACTTCGCGGGTCGCGACTAGTGGCTATTTACTTATGTTATATATATCTATCTATTATCTATCTCTTAATCTCCTCTACGCCTTGTCCGCATATCGTTTTCGGCTTCACGGTTTATCTTTTGTTGTCGAAACGTGAGAGATACGTCTTCGCGATTTTATTTCTACTCTTTTCAGGCTTCTCGATTAATACTCCTTTCGAAATTACCTATATTTATTTATTAAAAATCCACCTGAGAGTCGTACCACCGTAATATCATTGACTTATGACTCGAGCATAAGGATTTGAATATTAGGGTGTTAAATTATGGTATCAGAGCAGTTCGTCCTCGTGAGCCTGAGGGATGGAACTGCTTATGCTTCAATGCATACTCTGAGTCTGTGCCTGTGCTAGTTAGGGTATCTAACCGATACATCTAGCATGAAGTCCATGAGTGTACCTTTGGTACTTTGAAGCACTATACTTCCGATATTGAGACTGATCAAGTTGATATCGATTGTTTGGTGTGTATAGGAACCAGATGGCACCTCGTGGACCCGGTCGGGGACGTGAAAGAGGTCGTACTAATACGCAGGAGCCGGAAATCAACCCGAATAACCCGGTAAACCTTATGGCGGCGTTGGAGAATATGGCTGCTGCTATGCAGGCCACTGCGGAGGCTCTTGGGCAACAGATGAACAATAATGGCTATGGCGGAAGGGAAGCTCAGGGCCCGATGACACTGGCAACCTTCTTAAAGGTTAATCCACCTAAGTTCAAGGGAACCACCAATCCGACTGAAACTGATACTTGGTTTTAGGCCATGGAGCGAGCACTGCAAGCGCAGTTGGTGCCTGAAGAGCAGCGTGTTGAATTCGCTACCTATCTACTCACGGGGGAAGCATCGCATTGGTGGCAAGGGGCTCGACGTCTCCTGCAACAGGGGAATGATCCTATCACTTGGGATGCCTTCCAAGTGGAATTCTACAAGAAGTACTTTCCGAATTCCGCCAGGACAGCCAAGGAATTGGAGTTACTGCAGCTGAAGCAAGGTGCTATGTCCGTATCTGAGTATACAGACAAATTTGAGGAGCTATTCAAGTTTTTCCGCATGTGTCAAGGAGCTCCGGGAGACTTCAAGGAATGGAAATGCATTAAGTATGAAGGAGGGCTCCGGAGCGACATCTTAAGTTCAGTGGGACCAATGGAAATCCAAACTTTTTCAGAGTTAGTGAATAAGAGCAGAATTGCTAAAGAGTGTGTGAAAAAGAGGGTTGCAGAGAAAGGAAGTCATAGAGAGCACAACCAAGGATTCGCACCAAGGGGTCGAGAGTTTAAGGAGAGAGGATACGTACAATACTTTCCCCAAGGACAAAATAACTTTGCGACGAGTGAGGAGTCCCAAAGGAATGGTAAGGGCAAACGGGCAGTGGTTGCTTCTGATGTTTCGAGCTGTCAGAGATGTGGTAGTCGTCACTCAAATAGGCCGTGCCGATTGGGGTTAGGCGTATGTTACAAGTGTGGGTTACCAGGGCATGTATCAAGAAATTGCCAACAAGGAGAGAGTCAGGATGCGGGCCGATTGCGACAGTAAGATTGAGGTAATTGCAATAATCAGGCTTAAAGGACAGTGCGTGATTTTATAATACCGCCTGTACAGTAAAACTGGGAATGTCGAGTTTAATATTAGACTGAAGAGAAAATCGGATGATCCGAGTAAGGATTTGCCTTAATACAAATGGATAAATTCCTGTGATGTAAATGATTTTTTGTTGAGAATAATGTGTTGTGTTTGTTATGTAGTTGGTTAATTTCTGGATTTTTGGTGGAACGGATTGAACCCGTGACTTTTAGTTCCTTTGATTTAAATAGATAAGGAATGGTCCTAAATGAGGGATTTGGAAACGTTGATTTGAAATGCCAGTTATGCTAAGTTGTGGTTGAGTACTTGAGGAAGTAAGTAATAGAGCTCGTACTAGACGAGAGATCAGAATAAAGCAGCAGAAACTTGCGGAAGCAGTAACACAAGATAGCTACAAATAGGAGCTGTAAAAGTTTACTATAATATCTTAAGTTTGAATACTAGAAGGGTTAAGTGGGTTACTGCAAGTAATGATCCCCAAACAGTTGGAATTGATTGCGGCTGCGAGCTTTGATGGTTCTAAAGTGGATGAGGAAATTATCATTGATGCATAATTGGATTTAGATGATGAGAGAGTGCAAGTTGTCGTGTTTGAGAGATGAGTACCATGATGTTTGGTCATAGTGACCTTGGAATTAGATTGAGATTTATAATGATTGGTTTTGAAAGACGAATGTGAAAACCACTAAATTGAAATGCTGATGCGGTACGGAGATTGGTTTGAGGGAACCCGTGACGGGTGGTAAACTCCAATTTTGGGGAGGTACTGTTGAAAATTTTTCCCCAAGAATTTGAAAGATCGTTGGTTACGGTTTTGAAGATGATTTTTGATATGAGTAACTTTAACAAAAGAGATGTGTCTCGAATGCTTTTATAGATTATTAAAGGAAAGCGGATTCTTATGATTTTTGTTAAATTGTTATTTCAAACCCATTTGCTTTCTAGAAATGAAAGAGGTTTTTGATTGATGAGTCAGAGACTTTATAACAGCAAGTCATGTAGAAATTCGAGAGTTTGAGAATAAGAAAGTAAGTTTGGAGGTTATGCTTGGAGTTGAGCTGTGATTAGTGTTAATTGGCTTGGCAGAGGGAGAGGATAGTGATGGATGGAATTTTCGAGGGCGAAAATTTCTGTTAAGGGGTAGAATGTAATACCCGGTCTAACCAAAATTAATTAAATAATAAGTTAAATAGGAGCGAATATGGTTGGAAGATTTGGCAATTGGAATTTGATAATTTAAATATGATATTTAGATTCAGTGAATTTTTCTGAGTCGGAAAATATAGTTTTCTGCGTAAAAGCGCGCAGTGGAATTCTGACCGGCAGTACCGGTTGAGATCTATCTGGTACTACAGCTGAGGAAATTGATTATGGGTAAATAAGATTAAGAAATGAGGAATTATAATTAGGGAAGGTAGAAATATTTAAAGTGCGATTTAGAGCGCTAATCTTAAAGGTTTTGGCCCAAAATTGGGCCAATGGGCAAAAATAAGTGAACCGGGCCTAAGTGAGCCCAAGACCTAACATATATAAACATTAGTTGTGAGCATTTCAGCTCATTTTACCCTAAAAAGAGGGGCTGAGGCGCTGATTTGAGAAGAGAGAAGAGAATAGAGAAAACCTAACTCTCTTTGATCTTCAACCCACCATAACTTGAGCTACGGAGCTCCGATTGACGAGCCGTTTGTGGCCACGCGTCGCTCTTCTCATCCTCTACAATTCTATCTAAGTTTGGTGGTGAGTATTCCATTCATCTCTGTCCAGTTTTCGAAATTCCCCACTGTTACACGTTTTTGGGTAGTTAGTATTGAAATCTTGTGATTTTGGGTATTTAGGGATACTCTAACATGGATTCTAAGTGAGTTCTATCCCTACTTCATATGGGCTGAGGTAAGAAGCACTCAAACCCTTGTGATTTGTCATTTTTATGAGCCCTAGGTTGATGTATGTATGTGATATTGGTTATGTTAGTGTATTTGGTGATGTTGGTGCACAATTGGGAGATTGGTATTGCTTGAGGAGCTTTGGTAAGGCTTGGAGCTAAGGTTGGTGAAGACTTCCAAAGAAGAGGCTCAATTGGTTTGGCTACAAGAGGTACGGTTTAAGTTTCATTTAAGTACCGTGTGTTGTGATGAGAATTCCTAGGCTAGATGCCCCTAGGATTAAGTTTGGATTGCGTAAATGGTTGGTACTAATATGCATAGTTGGTATGTAATGTGAATTAATGATTGGGTTGAGGATTGTGTAGCCTTGTATGCTTGGTGTATTGAGAATTTGATGTATTGGGTAATGAGTATTGAATTGTGGTTCATCCATTTAAATTGTGAAATTGGGCCGGAGGCCGTGAATTTTGGGCCGGAGGCCGGGGAAAGGTAAATTGATGTGTGCATTGTATGATGACATAAGTAATTGGATGAATTTCAGATAATGAATATATGAATGATTGGGTTGGTTATTGAACAATAAGGTTTGAGGAGTTGAAGTGTGAAATTTGGTAAATTTGGATGAAATTATATAGATGAGGCATGTTTGGTTTTGGTTGAGATATATTATGTGGTCATATATGTGATTATGATTATTGATGCCTTGATGGTATTATGATGCATTAGAGATATGTATGTTGTGATATATACTTGAGGAGTGATTAAGGTTGATTTGTGGGTGAAACCATGTGATAGTGAGTATGATATTGATTATGTATAATGATAGTTGATTGGAAATAGTGTTGTTGAAATTTGGCATGAGGAAGAGTATATGATATGTAAATGTACTTGAGTTTGAGAAAGTGTCAATGTGTGAGTTGAGGATGGCTTGATGTTGATTTTGATACATTTTGATTGATTTCAAAAAGGGTTGAAATTGGCATGTTTTGATTGACTTTGGAAAGAGCTGAAAATGGCTTGTTTTGAAAATGGCACTTTGTGGTTTTGTATGAAAACATGGTTTTTTGGGCATAATTTGATGGGACATAACCTGAACTACGGATCTCTATTTTCTGCCAAATCTGTTTAGAAATGAAATTGGATCCGAGATGTCCATGCCGTTCAAAGAACGGGTGAAAAATGATTTAAAATGAGAAAGTTATGACCGTCGGAAGATTGGGGGTTGAATTTGTAAATTCTGCAGCTTTTAACTTAGAAAAATTTTTAGCAGAACGACCCTACGCGCGTAGGCGCACTTGGCGCGTGCGCGCCGTTCTTCCAGAAAGCACCATCCACGCGTGCGCGTGGTGTGCGCGGGCGGGTCGATGCGCTGCACCAATTGCCCAACCATTTTCCAGAGAGTTGTGCCAGGGTTGTGCCAGTTTTGTGCTTGGGCGCAAGAGCACCCACGCGTACGCGTGGCTGACACTTGCGCGCCGTTTGGATATTTTTCAACCTGCGCGTTCGCGCATATGGCGCTTGCGCGTCGATGAGTTTTTGGCCATCCACGAGTGCGCATGGAGTGCGCGTACGCGTGGCCCTGTTTTCATGCCAAAGTTGATTTTTGAGTTTTAAAAGCCAAATCTCATACTTCTAAGCCTCCGATCTCACCTCTTATGTATTAAATCATTATGATATGCCTAGAAATGAGAAAGGAGCTAGGGGATGTGGTAACTTGCGAGTGAAGCAAGGGGAAAAGTTATGATCAATGATGATCAAAGATGATTATATGAGATATGGAGGATGACGGTGGAAGTACCGTGTATGCCATGAGCCGGAGGGCTATATTTATTGATAAATGGCCCGTTCTTGATTGGACCATGAGCCGGATGACTGAGTTATTACCGGGTTACGACAAAGCCATTATTGTTTATGGCTGAGTATAAATGCATATATGATTAATGAATGAATATGTTAAATGGCTAATAATGAAAAGATATTGAAATGTGATGTGCGACCCCGTGTAGTAGGCAGTGGCGTTGTCCACTTGCTCCGGGTATGAGACGGGAAAGGAGGATTATGATAAACGAGTTTAATCATGGAGTTTTAAATAAATGTTTATTTGTGATACCTGGGTAGTAGCAAGGGTCGTGGTTCGTCCCGCTTGCTCCGAGTCATTGTCTGAGAAATGATAATAATGAAGGGTGATTATAAATAAATGTTTATTTGTGATACTTGGGTAGTAGCAAGGGTCGTGGTTCGTCCCACTTGCTCCAAGTTAATGTTTGAGATTTGGTAACAATGAATGTTGATAATATGAATTGAGATTGAATGAATATATGTTTAAGATACCTGGGCAGTAGCATGTGGTTCGTCCCACTTGCTCCGGGCCAATACTTGAGATACTTGGGTAGTAGTAAGGGTTGTGGTTCGTCCCACTTGCTCCGGGCCAATACTTGAAATACTTGGGTAGTAGTAAGGGTTGTGGTTCGTCCCATACTAAGGGTAGTAGTAAGGGTTGTGACGCTTGGGTAGTAGCGGCAATAGTGGTGAATCCACTCACTCCAGGTTGAGCTTTTAAACACCTGCCTGGGTAGTAGCCGCAGTAGTGGTTATTCCACTGGCTCTGGGTTGAGCGGGTAGTAGCAAGGGGGTTGTAGCTCAAACCTACTTGCTCCGCAATGGGTGTTTCTGTCCAATAGTTAGCTACCAGGACATGTCGGGTTGGCTATATAACCGACAGATGATATCATCAGCCATAGGGCAGGCATTCATCATTTGCATATGTTTGAATTGTTTGGGTTTGCCATTTGTTTTGGATTTCTACATCATATATGCCATGTTACCTGACTATATGTTACTTGTTCTACTTGTACCATATTTGTGTATTACTTGCCTGTATTGCTTGTGTTTGTACAACTGAGAGGCCCCTCATGTTGGTGTCAGTGGGTGTTGAGGGTTGTTCTTGATGGGATGAATTGATGATGCGATTGCATGATGATGATGATGATTATTGAATGAGATAATTGTAGCTCCCTGGGTAGACGCAGTGATGTGGTTTCACTAGCTCCAGGGGAGTGTATGATGTATTGATATAGAATTGCTGAGGCAGAACAACTGGTGATGGTTTTGGTTATAATTCTGAGTCTGATTCGTGGAAGAGTCAGCGAGTTGGGAAACATGTGAAACATGAATTAGATTTAGCACTCCCTTATGACAGTTGCCTATTCATGGATTAGCGAGAACCTAAGATGAATAATTGGTGAAGAAGCTTAGGATGCTTAGTGAGTTTTATTGCAATGCATTGTATTTATTTGGCACTTTTACCGTACTGGGAACCCATGGGCCCGGGGTTCTCATTCCGTATATATCTTTTGTTTTTCAAATACAGGTCCAGGTGCTCAGAAGTGAGTTGTGGGTCGTCTGAGAGACGGCGAAGATCTTTATTTCCTCTACTTTGTGTTTTGATTAGAATCTCTCCACCTTTTTTTTTGGAAAGTTTATATTATGTATTGAACTCTTTGAATTCGCCTATAGAGGCTCTCATGTTTCCTTCGGGAGAGATTAGGACATACTGTTGTCAACTACTTTCATACTGTACCCTAGCCGACCTAAACTTCGCGGGTCGCGACTAATGGCTATTTACTTATGTTATATATATCTATCTATTATCTATCTCTTAATCTCCTCTACGCCTTGTCCGCATATCGTTTTCGGCTTCACGGTTTATCTTTTGTTGTCGAAACGTGAGAGATACGTCTTCGCGATTTTATTTCTACTCTTTTCAGGCTTCTCGATTAATACTCCTTTCGAAATTACCTATATTTATTTATTAAAAATCCACCTGAGAGTCGTACCACCGTAATATCATTGACTTATGACTCGAGCATAAGGATTTGAATATTAGGGTGTTATAGGAACAAATATGTTCGATCTATCCCGAACTCATTAACATTGACCTCCTCATTAACTGTGTCCAACTCCGACTGCTGTTCGAACTCAACGTATAACTCTATCATCGGCACGTGAAATCAGGTTTGCTGATAAATATAGAACATCTACTGTATACTTACGTCGTCATTGATGGGCATTATTTGAAACGGTATAAGCCCACCAAATACTTGTAGAAGATTTTTGTATAAAATGTTGCTTACCATTTTGCAACTCTACAAAACTTATAGTGCATAGAATAGCAAATGAAAACGAACATTCACAAACAAAAGTCACTCCTTTGTGTGTGTTTGATATAATTTCACCGTTATAATACACTCACAAATTTACAATACCTTCCATAACTTCAACCTCACATAACCCAACTTTTTTTTGGCATAACTAACTGCAAAAAAAATTCACAACTATGACATATATGCAAGAAAGAGGATTAAGACGAGTAGAAGTGGAGTGAGGAACTTCGAATAAATCCCGCTTCGTATTTATAGACAAGACTCTTGTTTAAAATATTTTTTCTACACAAAACACAACTTGCGTTTTATACTTTAAAAAAAATTATTGACACTTTAAAAATGCAACCTGCATTTTGTGTCCTTAAAAAAAATCTGACACAAAAAAAAACGCAAGCTGCATTTTATTTTTTTAAAAAAAATTAAAATCAATAAACGCAGGCTGCGTTTTAGGCCAAAAGAAAATAAAAAAATAAAAAATTCTCAAAAAAAAAATAACGCAAGTTGTGTTTGTTTAGTTTTATAAACAAAAAAAATAAAAAACAAATAAAAAGGATCAAACGCAGGCTTTTTTATTAAAATAAATAAAGAAAAAACATTAATTCCTTAAATCCACATGCATGAAACTAATTCCCACAATACGCAGCTCCATCTCAAGGGGATCACCCACGAAATGGGTTTAGCTACCAACTCATAAGAGCTGCCCACGAAATGGACCAGGGATCCACCTCAAGGACTGCAACCACAAAATGGGCAAATCAGGTCCAGCGTCTGCGAATTGGATCAACACCATGGCGATACACGCAAATTGGAAGCAGATGGACAAATCTAGCGGGCTAGACGCGAAAAAGTTCTTATAATAGAAGAATTTTTCATTGAGACTGTTGCTGGTAAGCACAATGATAATATTGCCTTGGCTCTCTTTCCTGTGATCTTGAACGAGGCTTAAAGTTTGTAGATGACAAGGAAGACATGTTCCAGAAGTATATACTCTACTAATCTAATTTTCCTTCTCATTGTTTTTTGTTTTAAAATTCATAGTATAATTCACTTGATGGACTGTACAGATTGGCAAAAGAGCAAGTAAAGCCATTGAATGGCCTTGATAAAGTGAGGGAATGGACTGAAAGTCGTGGGCTGAAGCGAGCAGCAGTGAACAATGCTCCAAGAGCTAATACAGAACTCATGATCTCATTGTTTAGTCTCTCAGACTTTTTTCATGCTGTCATTATTGGTGGAGAATGTGAACATGCCAATCCAATGCATGCATGTACGGGGAGTGATGCACTGGAAACTTGCGCCTCACCTGATATGCCCAATTCGCTGCCGCCGCCAATGACATGACCCATCTCGTGGGTGCCATGCTTGACTTGGAGTTCCACGCAGATTTTGTCAGGCAATCTCCCCATTTCGTTGGTGCCTTCCCGGAATTGGTAGCGAAACCCAATTCGTGGGTGACTCTCCTGAGATGGAGCTGCATATTGTGGGAATTGATTTCATGCATGCGTATTTGAGAAATTAATATTTTTCTTTATTTATTTTAATAAAAAAGCCATCAAACACACGTTTTATACTAATACCATAGCAGTAAAAATTTTTTGCATATATTCATTTCATTGCACTATACAAAAAATTTTTTTATATGAAAAAAATTAGCCACCAAAATAAGTAAACTTCTGATTCAACTTTTTATTCATAAATATAGTGAAAAAAATCATTTTTCAATATATTTAATACATTAAATTTTAAAAGCTTAGATGTAATATATATTCTATTAAAATGATTTACTTCTAGAATACTTAAATTTATCAAAGTAGACATTTTATTCATAAATGCAAGAATTTGACACGTGATATTGACTATGACTATGACTATGACGTGGGAACTGAAAGTTGAAAGACATGAACTGACTTTGAATTTGTTTGGTTAAATTTTTAAAAAATATTTTTTTAATTTTTTTTAAAATCTTATAAAAAATAATTTTCTATTTAAATATTTTGTATAATTTTTTTTATTTATCAATTATATTTAAATATAATAATATAAAAATACTTTATATTTATTTATTACGTAAAAAATATCTTTTTTTAAAAAAAATTAATAAAAGATGTAAAAAGAGTGGGTTCCGGACCAATCTTAATTTTTGGCCCTATTAGTACTTCGCCGTGTTCTTCACCTAAATCTCGCTCTTGATGAGAAACACCCTGGGTAAAGCCAAATTGTCTCCTCAATCTATCTGATGCATGCCACTCAACGCATTCGAAAGATATCAGTGGCACCGTGGCACTCCAAATAACCGAATGTTGACGGACGTCAACAGGAATCACGTCTGGCTCAATGCGACCAATTGCATAAGCCTCTCAAACAAACTGGATACATTGAAAGTAAACAAGGATTACACACCAAATAATGATACCTTCAAACAAAAGCAGATACTTATTTATTACAACATACCTGTCCTTCTTGCTGATCATCCAACGACCTCCTAAAGTGAGCAAGATAATGAAATCTGTAAGGCCGATCAGCACGCTCCCAGTTACGCCACCTGACATCAGACAATCCGTTAATTAACTTGTATCGATCAAATTTAAAATACAACGTGCTACACATTTTCAAAGCAGATAGTAATTAATTTTACCTGTTTGCAATCGAAAAGAGTCGAGGATTGCTAGGAATTGGCGTAAGAAATGGTAGACGAATCCAAGCTTAGGTAAGCAAAGTGTCAGTGGACCATCAATTTCCTTACAGTCGACACGAGATGCCCTACACAATGCTCTATACATATGTGTTAGGCATGGCGATCTCCAACTAAATTGAATGATCCCAGCGAAATTACGGAGCAACAGCAAAAATTAAACTTCTAGTGCACCGCCCGCTGCTCCAAACTTGTCTCCGAATGGAATGGTCTAAAATAACAACATTATGTGGTCCTTGACGTACCTCTGAATGTGAATGTCATCAGTCAACACTAAACGATTTTTCAATCCTCGAAATCTTGTCAACTTTGTGAAGCTTCCTCTACAATCTGTCTTCCTAGGTGCAACACAAAACTGGTGCAAGCATTCGGCCTCTAAGGCCTCATAAGTACTGAGAATTGGTCCTGTAACTGGAAGACCATTTGTTGGAAGACCAAAAATTATCGCCACGTCCTCCAATGTCATAGCCCACAGCCCCACACACCAACTGAAAAATAGAATGTGTGTCTTAGGGCGTCATCTCTTGAACAGAGCATTAACCAATGCCGACTGACATTGGATTACTCCAATCTGAAAAACGTGATAAAAATCAGTCTCCCGTAAATGTCCCTCCACAATTTGATTATACGAATTCGGCGGCATTAAGTAGTTACATGTCAATATCCGTAAACCCTATAAAACATAGCCATATATCACATTAAATAAAGATAACCATATTTAATTAACAAATTAAATTTAATAATATCTCATTTTCATTATCACATAACCAGTAAAACATAATCATATTAACAACTATATTATTAACTACTCAAAATATACTAAATCTATTTTACAAAAGATCCACATTTATATTTATTAGCTTCTAATAATAATTAATAAACCTTAAACAAATCTAAAATATAAATCTAATTATTATTAAATACATTAAAACTATATTTTCTAATGTTTAAAACCTATTTATTTTATAATAATTCTTATTCATTATTTTCTATTTATATAACCAGAATAATTTTAGAAAGTATTAAACACCTCAATAATATTATTATTATTATTATTATTATTATTATTATTATTATTATTATTATATATATATATATATATATATATATATATATATATATATATATATATATATATATATATATCACCAAATTTATCAATAATCATAAATAATTTATTAAATTCATATTTAAGATTTAGTGTTACTAACATAATTCATGACCTAAATTACACTAAATGTATTCGGTTTTTATTTTTCATGATACTATAACAACAATAATAATATAGCTTAATAAATTCACTAACTAACCATTAAGAATGATTAATTATTATATTTAAACAATTTTAAAATTTTCACTTCTAGTACAACACAATAAACAAACATATCAAGTAAATATTTAATTAACAATAGACAACAAGTTGTTAATCCTTAATTAAAAATCTAAATAATATACTCATAATAATAATAATTAATTCAATAATTTTTTAAATATCTTCTAAATTTATTTTATTTTACTGACTATTTCTAACAATTATTAATAATATCACACACACACACACACACACACACACACACACAATAATTATTACTATAATATTTCTACTAATATCTAACATTATCATTATTATTGTTATTTATTCAAAATATTTGATAATAAAAATTTACATAATTAGAATGATCAAGATAATTAGCAATATAAAACTCTGGACGATTAACTTCTTTTATTTTACATATCCTTGGCATTGTTAAAATTTTGATTGTGACAATTTTTTCTTCCTCTGTTGAATTTGTGCAGCAAAAATGGAAGAAGAGAAGATAAAGGTGGGGTTGGGGGTGGTATGGAGAGTGAGGCGCGAGTGAGAGTGAAAGGGATGGTTGGGGGAGTGTGTTACGAAAATACAAGCAGAGAGGGTCAACAATCCGAGGTTGGAGAACGCTGCATGGAGGATGTGTGGCTTATAGTACGAAAATCAGACGGTCTGATTTGTGTACCTATCGATTTGTGTAATTGGACTTTCCAATTACTCTTCCTCCAATCAGACCGTCCAATTTGTTCTACGCAGCCATCACAACCTAGTGATTCTCCCTGCACTCTAATAGCCATGGGGTTACATTTTCCAAATATTTTTTCAGGTAACTTTGATAAAATCCTAGAATACATTTTTTATTTTTCATCAAACTTAGAAGGCTTTTAACTTAATTTTTCATTATCTGTTGAATATATAGATTTGTGCAGGTGCTATAATGCTCACTGACTGTGTGTTCTGGCTTATTCTCTATCCGTTGCTGACAACCAAAGACTACAATCTCAATATTGTAAGTATGGGTGTCATGAAGCCACTTTTCCAAAAGTTTAAATTGATCGGAGAAGGCACGCGAACCGTTATATTCTCTAACAATTCACATTGCATTGCATTTTTTTCATCAAAAAATATTTGCATCTTTTACTACCTTGTAGTTTATGTTTTTAACGCACTCCATTAACGTTGTTTCCTGCTCAGTGACACAAACCTGACTTGCATGATGAGTTTGGATTTTAGTATCTTTTATTATTATAAAGTTGGGTAGTCCCCAACAGTGGACTGCCTAGCCTGTCGACACCTGTTTTTAACTTCACTATAACATCTATTTCTAAAATTCTAAAACTAAAATTGGGGAACAAAAGGATTTAGGTTATTTCTCTTTACCCTTTGGTTGAAACACTGCACTAGGCACTGGAATTGGGGAAAATGGGGGGGGGGGACGAGATGTCAATGAGGTGCCTTAGCGTAACGCGACTTTTCTCTATGGTGTTGGGCTTCGGCAATCTCGAGACGAGGTGTATTTGCGTAATGCGACTTCTTGATTGGGTGATAAGAGAAATGCTAACTTCTGATTGGCAGATGACAGTGAGCCACGGATCCAGAGATGAAAATCCGAGGTATAGCATGATTAAATCCTTTAAATTAGCTCTAACTTTCAAATCTGGCGCTCTTTTCTTTCTTTTTGAGAGAGTGGTATTTATGGTTTGGATTCTGAACAACGTTCTTCGTATCATCTATATATTCTATTCAAATTGGATTTGTGAATATGTGTCCGATTCAAATTCCATAGCTTTTACAAAAAAAAAAAACGTCTTTTGTATACTTGACAGAGCTCTGCCTTCCTGTTTTTTGCTATGGCTCTCATGAATCCTGTTGGTGCTCTGAATAAAAAAGTGGATGCTGTTGCAGATATCAACCCAATGAAGCTGGCTGGGAATCTGAAAGTCGGGATTGTGCGCTTGTACGAGTTTCCTAGCAAGTGGAACCCAAGAGAGATTTACAGCATGGAGTTGGTGCTTCAAGATTAAAGGGCCAGTTACTAAACCCTAAACTTTTCTAATTAGATTCACTTTGGATTTTTTTATCCATTGTGGTTTATTCTATTTGCTTCTTTTTTGGCGTAGGGTGATCATATACACTGCTCCATCCCGAAGTCAAATATGGAGGTATTTAGGACCTTGATTCGTGAGCATGAACTTTATGCAATGAAAAATTTTATTGTTCAAGTAGTAGGACAATCTGTGCGAACAACTAGCCACAAGTATAAACTGAGCTTTTATACCAAGACCTCTGTCAATTTGCTTCCCAGCGACAGTTTCCTATTTAATCCTTTTTAATTTATCTCATATGAGAAGATTGAGGCAATGTTTGGTGTGAACAAGAACCATTTACTGGGCAAATCAAGTTATTGATTATTTATTTTGTTTATTCTTTTAATGTTATTGTATAATGTTGGTTACTTATTTGGTTAAATTTGTATGTATCTTTATGAATCGCTTTGCTCTTTGGGTTGCTTTGTGTACTATTTTGTAGACTGTATGGGTCATGTCGTAGGAAGAGAGGACGTTACACCATTGGTTACAAAATCAGGAGAGGAAAGTAAATGTATTAAACTACACTTGGAAGATCTAGAGTTCGTTTCCTGTATATTTTCAATTCCTTTTTCGGTTTTGTGATTTACCATTGATTTATCATTTGGATGGGCTTTGTTTACATTGTTTGTCCTTATATTTTGTTCCACTTAAAAAATTAGGGGAAACATCATGAAGTGCACCCTCTTTGGTGACTTGGTGGACAAAGCCCTTGGCTTATTTGATAAAGATGATGGTCAGCCTATTATCTTGGTGGCACAACTCTTTTAGCCTATTTTCTATCTTAATGAGGTCAACGTTCAAAATAGCCTTTATGCCTCTCGCCTATTTTTTAACCTTGAGATCCCTGATGTTCTCGCATTCAAGAAACAGGTGTGTTGAAAGTCTGTAGTCTGTCCTCACTTTAACTGGCTCCCTTATTTCATTAATTTCCCTATAATGTCTTCGTAAGATTGTTTGCCTATTTTATCTCATGTGCTTCAGGTTAATAAAGAGAAGTGATCTAAAGGCTCAGTGTATTAAGTATATACAGAGCCAGCCTGTAAATTCAATTAGTGATGAGTTGCATGGCGGTTCCTTACCAATCACTACTATTGAGGAGGTTTTGGACAAAACTAATGTAAGCTCCCCTATTGTGGGTTTTTCCAACCATGGCATGCTTTGTTCATGTGGGTCTACTACTAGCGTTATTGTGTGTGTGTGTATTTTTTTTATTTTGTGTAGGAAACTTCATGTTAGATATTAGCCACTGTGGTTTCTATTGAAGTTGGTAGCAGTGATTGGTATTATGCTTCGTGTAAGATTTGCCCGGAAAAGTGAAGGAGAATAAAGGTCGTTATCTGTGCGAGCATTGTGGTAAAGTTGGTTTCAATGCTCGCACATATATTTAAGTTGTTTTGGGGTATTGCTCACTTTTCTAATGTATTCCATAATGCGTTTTCAACATGTATTGTCTTCATGTTATTGCCGTTGATAGTACTGGCTGTATTGGCCTAATCATTTGGAACCAAGAGGCCAAACTGGTTATTGGAAAGTCTGCAAGTGAAGTGAAAAACCTCAGTGTAAGGTTTTTAATATTTGTGTTGAAAATGATTTAGTACATCAGTGTAAGTTTTTTAATATTTGTGTAGAAAATGATTTATATACTCAATTCATTAGAGAGCAATGAATAATGAATTGATTCTTTTTTTCCTAATATCCAGAGAGGAGAAAATGTGGCGTGCTATCCCAAAGTTTTGGATAGCATTGTAGACAAGAAATTTTTGTTTAAATTATCCACTACGAAGAAAAATCTCACCTCAATTGATCAAGTGTATAATGTAGTTAAGATCAGCGATGATGACACACTCATAGTCCTTTATCAGTCCTAGTCTTGCTCTATAGATATGGTGGTGTGTTTTCTATCTTTTAATTGTTATGTTGTTTAGTATTTGCTTTGTTATTGTAGTGATCACACAGTTTTTCTTAATAACTACTTCTTAGGGAGTTGACCAAAGTGTTTCCAATCTATTGCCTGCATCCTGTACTAATGAGGCTGAGTTTGATGTACATTCTGCTGCAGTTGTGTCTTTATCTAAGGTTTGTATATCATATGAAACATGCATAGAGCATCCGCTGTGAGCAAATTTTATCAATCCCTCCCTCTTAAGATCTGTCTTTTCTAAGATGTGTTGCTACGCATGCAGGATTCAGGTTCGGAGAGCATTTTTAAGTGCGGTCTTGAGACTCCTGGAAAGGGTGTTGTGGCTGATTCAAATGCAGGTGCTGCTATTGGTAGGTTGTATAGTCTAGATGTTCAGGGCTCTACAACCAAGCCATTGAAAGTTCATGCTGGAAAAAGGAAACTTGAGTAGTTAGTAAACATAGACTTTGGTTAATGGGGAATCCAAGGAAGGCATTTCCAGCTTAATTGAAAATGCTCTTTTATTTATGTACTTTTTGCTTTAATGTCATCTTTAGTTGTTTTCTGCACGAGAACCTATTTGGAAGTTTATTGTAAGAACTCTATATATGTATGTCAATTATAGTTTGATGCATCTTTTGTAAACAAAATTTATAAATACATAGTTTATTAGAGAATGGTTAGTTCTTAGGTTGATTACATTTTTTTGTAACTTACCTTTGGAAATATATAAATACTCATTCCTTAGATTTTGATTATATAAGCTGCTTTGTTTCATTTAAGCTGATATTGGACGATAAAAACTCTTAAATAACAAGAACCTGGGTTAATGATGAAGTCATGCCATTTCATTGTACAATTTGAAGTCTGAAATTTTTAGGATCTTGATTCGTGAGCATGAACTTTATTATTATAAGGGATTTTATTTTTCAAGCGGTAGGACAATCTGTGCGAACAGCTAGCCACAACTATATACCGAGCATGAACTTTATTATTATTGTAACACCCTACCACACAAAGCTTTACGCTTAAGTCGTAAAACAGAGGTGATGTGGTATTACGACCTCTAAAATAAAATAAGTACATATAATAGCAGAAGAGTTATAATATGCTAGGAGCCTTGAAGGATAGGGGAAATAAAAATCACGAGATAAAAGCGCAACGCTCAAGGAACGAGTTAACTTGCATGCTAAGAAAACTGTAACTGTCAAACATAAGATAACAGAAGTAGGAATAGAGTGTCAAAGATACAAAATAACAAGCTCCTAACTCAGCCTGCGAAGTCAAGACTGGCCGGAGAATATTTACACATATATACATACATATCCAAAACCCAAAAGTACATACACACAATCCTGCCTCTCCATAAACCTCTAAGAGGATCAAAAAGGACAAGTTATGCGGAGAGAAAGCTAAGTACATATATATACATCACTGTACAGCAAAACTATACAACAACACTATCCAGTAACTCCTCCGCTTTAAGAGTCCAAACGACTAACGAGATGGCTCCCGACCTGCATCTGAAAATCAACAACATAGTATGGAATGAGAACCGGAGGTTCTCAGTATGGTAAATGTGCCACACACATAATATATAAGGTCCTGGGAATGCCAGAGGCAATCCTAGAACGCCGACACTCAGATTGTAGAGCTTAAAGTATTAAACAGAAGTCATAAAAGGTGGTTTCCTAAAAATATTTAATCCTAACTTAACTTAACCTTAAATCTAAGTCCTATACTGCCATTCCTCCATACCTCCAATTCCATCATGCATTTTCACAGACAAATAAACAGATAAAGGCAAACACAAGAAAGTTACAACTACTGCAGGTAACAAATACACATTTAGCATGGCAAATACAGATAGGCACACCCAATTAGAGCACAAGCAAGTAATTCAAGTAATATGCATATGATGCATGCCTGTCCTATGGCTGATGAGGCTCATCTGTCGGTTATCCAGCCAACCCGACAAGTCTGAATTGTCCTTAGACTGTCCCCCGACGTGCATCCTCAAGAGTCTATGCATAGATTTTTCTCAAATAATCAATATTGCTCAATGGGGTAACATTCCCGGGAATTTATATAGTGCCCGGTCACACTTACGTCGTAGGGTCAACAGAGTATCGAGTTTTCAACCTGGTACACGTGGTGGCAAGCCACGACACTTAATCCAGGGAATCTCGTATCTCAGATTATTCAAATTCATAAGCCATATAAATAATTCAATTAAAATTCATCAACATCCACATCATTCTCAATCACATCTCATTCATCATTATACGTTAATCATATTCAATCATTATCCTTCATTATCACACCTCTCATTCCGTCCATCAATAGTTCCAATTCAAAATATAATTCATTCTTTTCCAAATGAACTAAACTTAAAACATGCTCATTTTCTTAATAACTCAAAATCAAACCATATAACCTTTAAATCTTAATCTTTTTAAATAATCATATAAACAAAATCTCTAATTTTTATAAAATTTCGGCAGCATCTCCTCTAAAACTCGGACTTTGCCACCCTTTTCGGGTCCAAACCTGCTTTCTTTTCAATTCAACATACCCTTCCTCATCATCATAACAATCACCACAATAAATCTACTTCAGATTAACAATTATATTCATACAATATTCAAATCCAACAACCAAAATTCAACTAAGGATCATAGTTCACTAACCCTAGGCTTCTAACACATAATATCTCAAATCAATAATTCACCAAATCATTAGCACTAAACCAACCATGTTCATCAACAATAACATTCACCATCCAAGATTAATAACTAATTATCCAATAAACTTCAACCAAATATATTCATCAACAAATTACTAAACATTAAACATACACCTGCATTCCAACTTATCCTATGGCCGTCTAGCCTAAGTTTTCACAGAACATTATATATTAAATGCAAGAAACCTAAACCATACCTTAGCCGATTTCCACGTAACGACCAAAGCTATTTATTCAAAACCAAGACAGCCCCTCAAAACTCAACTAATCCGCTTCCTCCAAGTTCCAGTATTCACAATTTCAAGCTCCAATTATTTATTTTCAACCTAATACACATTCATAATACATATATACCTAATTTAATACTCAAAGCTCAAATTTAATGAAATTAAAATAGAATTATCGTATCCTCACCTTACCCAAGCTTCACATAAGCAAGAGTGAACGTTTCTCTCAAGCTAATTGGATCTTAAAACATCAGAAATCAAAGAAATTCAATATTCCCACTTAAAATTTGAAAATTGGGGGAAGATGAAGCTGAGAGTGATTAAACAAGTTACCTATGAAATTGTTCCGATAGAAATGTAGAGTTCGACGCGGTGAACGCGTGGCCGCAAACGGTGCGGCGATTGGAGCTCGGACGGAGAAGTTACGGGGATCGGAAATTTACGTTAGGGTTACGGGATATTTCTCGTTTCTCTTCTCCCTGGAAGCTGAAAGCTTCGTTGCTGCAGTAATGAGGGAGAAGACAAAGCTGGGTTCATTTAATAGGGCTGGTCCGGTTGAACCGATAGCCCGGTTCGGGTCCGGTTCAACCGGTTCGGTCCTTTCGGTCCATTCTTGGACCGTTTTCTTCAAAATTAGTGTCAAAATTCTCGTTTCGATGAGCTCTACCCTATTTTGATATAATATTTGCATTTTTAATCCTCCTTATTAAAAACTAATTTATTAACTAATTATCTACTAATTTAACCGGGGTTTACATCCTACCCACCTAATAAAGAATTTTGCCCTCAAAATTCAAATATAGTTACCTGAAAAGAGATGTGGATAGTTGTTTCGCATATCTGATTCGAGTTCCCAGGTATGTTCCTCGATACCAGCTCGTCTCCAAGCTACTTTTACCAATGATACTTCCCTTTCTCGTAATCGTTTAACACTGGTGTCATCAATCCTCACCGGAATTACTGGGAGTGTTAGATCTTCTCTCACTTGGATTGGTTCTGGTTCTAGAACATGACTTGCATCAGGAGTATACTTCCGAAGCTGTGATACATGAAATACATCGTGCAAATTCGAAAGGTACGGCGGTAAGGCAATTCTATAAGCCACTGGTCTAATTCTCTTCAGAATCTCAAACGGTCCAATATAACGAGGATTCAGTTTCTTGGTCTTAATAGCTCTTCCCACTCCAGTGGTTGGTGTAACTTTCAGAAAGACATGTTCTCCTTCTTCGAATTCCAAAGGCTTTCGCCTCTGATCAGCATAGCTCTTCTGGCGGCTCTGGGCTATAAGCATTTGACTACGAATCTTCTTTATCTGTTCAGTCGTTTCGGCTATCATCTCAGGCCCTAATAAACTCTTTTCTCCAGTTTCATACCAACACAACGGAGACTGACATTTCCTGCCATACAGAGCCTCATATGGAGCCATTCCGATGCTCGCATGATAGCTATTATTATAAGCAAATTCTATTAATGGCATATACCGATCCCAGCTCGCAGGCTGGTCCAAAACACAAGCCCTTAGCATATCTTCTAAGGTCTGAATAGTTCTTTCTGACTGACCATCTGTCTGAGGGTGATACGCAGTACTCAAGCTTAACTGAGTCCCAAATGCACGCTGAAAAGCTCCCCAGAACCTTGATGTAAAACGGGGATCTCTATCAGATATAATAGTAGAGGGCACACCATGTAATCTGACAATCTCTTTGATATACATTCGAGCCAATTCCTCCATTGTGCAACTTATTCGGATAGGAAGAAAGTGAGCTGATTTCGTCAATCGATCTACAACCACCCAAATAGCGTCATAACCTGATCGGGTTCTAGGCAACCCTATCACAAAATCGATACTCTCCCATTTCCATTGTGGAATCTCTAAAGGCTGAAGGGTCCCTGATGGTCTCTGATGCTCAATCTTAACCTTCTGACACGTTAAACATTTAGATATATGCAATGCCACATCATTCTTCATACCTGGCCACCAGAACATCGCTTTCAGATCCTGATACATTTTAGTGCTCCCTGGGTGAATTGAAAACCCGCTCTTGTGAGCTTCCTTCAAGATACTTTGTCGTAGGTCTCCAACATCAGGCACAATAATCCGGTTCTTGAACCTCCATAAACCATCATGACCTTCTGACATTCTCCACTGTTTTCCCTGTTCAACTGCTGGTAATACCTTACGTAATGCTTCACTATCTTGATGAGCCTTCAGAAGTTTTGATTTAAAATCACTTGAAATTTGCAACTGACTCAAACACAGGATTCCAGATTCTTCTCTAACTCCCAAATTCAAACCTTGGAATGCCTTCAGTAACTCTTCCTCCCGTAGCATCATCCAAGCTGCATATAAAGACTTCCGACTCAAAGCGTCCGCTACAACATTCGCTTTTCCTAGATGATAATTCAATTCAAAATCATAATCTTTTAGAAGTTCCATCCATCTCCTCTGACGCATATTCAATTCTTTCTGCTCAAAAAGATACTTCAAACTCTTATGGTCTGAGAAAACATGAAACTTAACACCATAGAGATAGTGCCTCCAAATCTTTAAAACAAACACAACAGCAGCAAGTTCTAAATCATGTGTCGGGTAGTTCATCTCATGCGGCCTTAACTGCCGTGAGGCGTATGCTACAACATTCTGGTGCTGCATCAGAACACACCCTAACCCTTTCAGAGATGCATCACAATACACTTCAAACGATTCACTTGGTTCAGGTAATACCAATACAGGTGCAGTAGTCAACCTGTGCTTCAATGCCTGGAAACTCTCTTCACATTCCGGAGTCCAGATAAAAGGTGTATCCTTCCTAGTCAACTTAGTTAAAGGTAAGGCGAGCTGTGAAAATCCCTTAATGAATCTGCGATAATACCCCACCAAACCTAAGAAACTCCTGATCTCTGTCACTGAAGTTAGTCGCTCCCAATTCATCACTGCTTCCACCTTAGCAGGATCCACAGCTATCCCCTGCTTACTCACCACGTGGCCGAGAAACTTCACTTCACTCTTCCAGAACTCACATTTAGATAGCTTAGCATATAACTTCCTGTCTCTCAGAATTTGCAGCACAGTTCGCAAATGATCAGCATGTTCCTCTTCAGTCTTAGAATAAACAAGAATGTCATCAATGAAGACAATAACAAACTTGTCCAGATACGGTCGAAAAATCCTGTTCATATAATCCATAAATACTGCCGGGGTATTAGTTAACCCAAAAGACATCACTGTATACTCATAATGACCATAACGGGTCCTGAAAGCAGTTTTCGGAATATCCTCGTCTCTAACCCTTATCTGATGATATCCGGATCGCAGGTCAATCTTAGAAAACACACCGGCACCCTGTAACTGATCCATTAGATCATCGATTCTAGGAAACGGATATTTATTCTTCACAGTGATCTTATTCAATTGCCGATAATCGACACACAGCCGCATACTCCCATCCTTCTTCTTTACCAGTAACACTGGCGCTCCCCACGGAGAAACACTTGGTCGGATAAAATGCTTACCCAACAGATCTTCCAGCTGAGCCTTCAGTTCAGCCATTTCTAAAGGCGACATCCTATAAGGAGTAATTGAAATTGGACCGGATCCAGGTACCAACTCAATTGCAAATTCAACCTCTCGGTTAGGTGAGAATTCATTAATATCATCCGAAAACACATCTGGAAATTCACATACAACCAGAATCTGCTCTAAACTCTGATCATCACCTGATACTCCCGCAGTTAATAACATAATACCCTGACATTCGGTTCTAGAACAGTTTACTATCATAGAGTTCAAATAGTAACTATTCACCACAACCGGTGCTTCTGACCCTTCTGGCATAAATTGTACTGACTTCTCAGAACAATCAAGTAAAACATGATTCTTGGATAACCAATCCAATCCCAAAATGAGATCAAGACCAGTCATAGGCAAACAAATCAAATCATGCACAAATTCACGCTGTTGCACTCGAAAAGGAACTTGTGGACATTCTATCCTAGTCACCATAGCTTCATGAGTAGCATTATATACTTTCAAATCATAACCTAAAACCACCATTCTCAATCTTAATTCATGGGCCTTTTCAAATGCAATAAATGAATGACTTGCTCCTGAATCAAATAAAGCATTCAAGATTTTACCAGCCATTTCACAATTACCTCTAATAAGTGTCTCAGATCCCTCAGCACCAATGGTAGAAGTAGTGTATACTCTCCCCGGCTGTTGCACCCTACCAGTCTCATACTTCTTCTTCTCAGGGCAATTACTGGCTATATGCCCGGGCTGTCCACAGGAATAGCACACTCCAAGTCCTAATCTAAACGGAACTCCAGGATGATATTTTCCACACTTCTGACAATTCAGATCCTGCTGTGGCTGCTTCCCAAACCTTTTTCCTTGATTAGCAGTAATATTCGGCCTTCTATAATTACCCTGACCCTGGGTCTGCTGCGGAACAAAGCCTCCACGCTTGAAATTCCTACCTCTCGGAGCAAAGTTCCTCCCTGAAGGCCTCTGAAAAGGCATCCTCAAACTCCCTTTCTCTGCTGCCGCCTTCCTCACACAATCCTCAGCCACCCTACTCTTATTCACCAATTCAGAAAATACCCTAATCTCCATTGGGGCAACGAAGCTCAGAATATCGCTCCGAAGACCTCCCTCATATTTAATACACTTCCATTCAGCAAAATCTTCAGGTGCACCTTGACAGATACGAGAAAAGTGACATAACTCCTCAAATTTACTGGTATACTCAGCAAGAGTCATTTGTCCCTGCTTTAACTGCATTAATTCAAGTTCCTTGGCATTTCTAGCTGAATTAGGAAAGTATTTCTTATAGAACTCTGTCCGGAAAACCTCCCAAGGAATCGCAGCACCATCAGACTGCAGGATACGTCGTGTTCCCTGCCCCCAATACTGAGCTTCACCTTGCAACTGATAAGTCCCAAATTCAACCCATTGCTCTTCAGGAACCTGTTGTGCCTGTAACGTCCTTTTCATAGCCTGAATCCAATTATCTACGTCAGTGGGATTTGAGGTTCCCCTAAAAGTCGGAGGGAGAACTTTCAGAAATGTAGCAAGTGTCATAGGACCGTCCTCATCATTATTGTTCCCATGATTACCCAATGCCTCAGCTGTTGCCTGCATAGCTGCAGCCATATTTCCCAGGGCAGCCATAAAGTCTACTGGATCAGTCACTATGGACGCAGGAGTAACGGTGCCTGTCCTACCTTTACCTCGCCCGCGACCGCGTCCGCGAGTCGACATCTGGTCCCTATACACACCAAACAAGTGATATTAAGTTGATCAGTCTCAATATCGCAGGTCTAATGCTTTAAGTTCCAAATGCATGCTCACAAACGTTTATGCCATATATATCAATCAGATATCCTAATAGCACATACACACATATACAGAGAATGCACAGAAGCACAATCAGTCCGTCTTTCAGGCTCTATAGGAACGAACTGCTCTGATACCATAATGTAACACCCTACCACACAAAGCTTTGTGCTTAAGTCGTAAAACAGAGGTGATGTGGTATTACGACCTCTAAAATAAAATAAGTACATATAATAGCAGAAGAGTTATAACATGCTAGGAGCCTTGAAGGATAGGGGAAATAAAAATCACGAGATAAAAGCGCAACGCTCAAGGAACGAGTTAACTTGCATGCTAAGAAAACTGTAACTGTCAAACATAAGATAACAGAAGTAGGAATAGAGTGTCAAAGATACAAAATAACAAGCTCCTAACTCAGCCTGCGAAGTCAAGACTGGCCGGAGAATATTTACACATATATACATACATATCCAAAACCCAAAAGTACATACACACAATCCTGCCTCTCCATAAACCTCTAAGAGGATCAAAAAGGACAAGTTATGCGGAGAGAAAGCTAAGTACATATATATACATCACTGTACAGCAAAACTATATAACAACACTATCCAATAACCCCTCCGCTTTAAGAGTCCAGACGACTAACGAGATGGCTCCCGACCTGCATCTGAAAATCAACAACATAGTATGGAATGAGAACCGGAGGTTCTCAGTATGGTAAATGTGCCACACACATAATATATAAGGTCCTGGGAATGCCAGAGGCAATCCTAGAACGCCGACACTCAGATTGTAGAGCTTAAAGTATTAAACAGAAGCCATAAAAAGTGGTTTCCTAAAAATATTTAATCCTAACTTAACTTAACCTTAAATCTAAGTCCTATACTGCCATTCCTCCATACCTCCAATTCCATCATACATTTTCACAGACAAATAAACAGATAAAGGCAAACACAAGAAAGTTACAACTACTGCAGGTAACAAATACACATTTAGCATGGCAAATACAGATAGGCACACCCAATTAGAGCACAAGCAAGTAATTCAAGTAATATGCATATGATGCATGCCTGTCCTATGGCTGATGAGGCTCATCTGTCGGTTATCCAGCCAACCCGACAAGTCTGAATTGTCCTTAGACTGTCCCCCGACGTGCATCCCCAAGAGTCTATGCATAGATTTTTCTCAAATAATCAATATTGCTCAATGGGGATAACATTCCCGGGAATTTATATAGTGCCCGGTCACACTTACGTCGTAGGGTCAACAGAGTATCGAGTTTTCAACCTGGTACACGTGGTGGCAAGCCACGACACTTAATCCAGGGAATCTCGTATCTCAGATTATTCAAATTCATAAGCTATATAAATAATTCAATTAAAATTCATCAACATCCACATCATTCTCAATCACATCTCATTCATCATTATACGTTAATCATATTCAATCATTATCCTTCATTATCACACCTCTCATTCCGTCCATCAATAGTTCCAATTCAAAACATAATTCATTCTTTTCCAAATGAACTAAACTTAAAACATGCTCATTTTCTTAATAACTCAAAATCAAACCATATAACCTTTAAATCTAAATCTTTTTAAATAATCATATAAACAAAATCTCTAATTTTTATAAAATTTCGGCAGCATCTCCTCTAAAACTCGGACTTTGCCACCCTTTTCGGGTCCAAACCTGCTTTCTTTTCAATTCAACATACCCTTCCTCATCATCATAACAGTCACCACAATAAATCTACTTCAGATTAACAATTATATTCATACAATATTCAAATCCAACAACCAAAATTCAACTAAGGATCATAGTTCACTAACCCTAGGCTTCTAACACATAATATCTCAAATCAATAATTCACCAAATCATTAGCACTAAACCAACCATGTTCATCAACAATAACATTCACCATCCAAGATTAATTACTAATCATCAAATAAACTTCAACCAAATATATTCATCAACAAATTACTAAACATTAAACATACACCTGCATTCCAACTTATCCTATGGCCGTCTAGCCTAAGTTTTCACAGAACATTATATATTAAATGCAAGAAACCTAAACCATACCTTAGCCGATTTTCACGTAACGACCAAAGCTATTTATTCAAAACCAAGACAGCCCCTCAAAACTCAACTAATCTGCTTCCTCCAAGTTCCAGTATTCACAATTTCAAGCTCCAATTATTTATTTTCAACCTAATACACATTCATAATACATATATACCCAATTTAATACTCAAAGCTCAAATTTAATGAAATTAAAATAGAATTATCGTATCCTCACCTTACCCAAGCTTCACATAAGCAAGAGTGAACATTTCTCTCAAGCTAATTGGATCCTAAAACATCAGAAATCAAAGAAATTCAATATTCCCACTTAAAATTTGAAAATTGGGGGAAGATGAAGCTGAGAGTGATTAAACAAGTTACCTATGAAATTGTTCCGATAGAAATGTAGAGCTCGACGCGGTGAACGCGTGGCCGCAAACGGTGCGGCGATTGGAGCTCGGACGGAGAAGTTACGGGGATCGGAAATTTACGTTAGGGTTACGGGATATTTCTCGTTTCTCTTCTCCCTGGAAGCTGAAAGCTTCGTTGCTGCAGTAATGAGGGAGAAGACAAAGCTGGGTTCATTTAATAGGGCTGGTCCGGTTGAACCGACAGTCGGTTCGAGTCCGGTTCAACCGGTTCGGTCCTTTCGGTCCATTCTTGGACCGTTTTCTTGAAAATTAGTGTCAAAATTCTCGTTTCGATGAGCTCTATTCTATTTTGATATAATATTTGCATTTTTAATCCTCCTTATTAAAAACTAATTTATTAACTAATTATCTACTAATTTAACCGGGGTTTACAATTATAACAGAGGAATTTTTCATTGAGACTGTTGCCGGCAAGCACAATGATAATATTGCCTTGGATCTCTTTCCTGGTGATCTTGAACGAGGCTTAAAGTTTGTAGATGACAAGGAAGACATGTTCCGGAAGTATATACTCTACTAATCTAATTTTCCTTCTCATTGTTTTTTGTTTTAAAATTCATAGTATAATTCACTTGATGGACTGTACAGATTGGCAAAAGAGCAAGTAAAGCCATTGAATGGCCTTGATAAAGTGAGGGAATGGACTGAAAGTCGTGGGCTGAAGCGAGCGGCAGTGAACAATGCTCCAAGAGTTAATACAGAACTCATGATCTCATTGTTTGGTCTCTCAGACTTTTTTCATGCTGTCATTATTGGTGGAGAATGTGAACATGCCGATCCAATGCATGCATGTACGGGGAGTGATGCACTGGAAACTTGCGCCTCACCTGATATGCCCAATTCGCTGCCGCCGCCAATGACATGACCCATCTCGTGGGTGCCATGCTTGACTTGGAGTTCCACGCAGATTTTGTCAGGCAATCTCCTCATTTCGTTGGTGCCTTCCCGGAATTGGTAGCGAAACCCAATTCGTGGGTGACTCCCCTGAGATGGAGATGCATATTGTGGAAATTAATTTCATGCATGCGTATTTGAGAAATTCATATTTTTCTTTAGTTATTTTAATAAAAAAACCATCAAACACAGGTTACGTTTTATACTAATACCATAGCAGTAAAATTTTTTTGCATATGTTCATTTCATTGCACTATACAAAAATTTTTTTTATATGAAAAAAATTAGCCACCAAAATAAGTAAACTTCTTATTCAACTTTTTATTCATAAATATAGTGGAAAAAATATCATTTTTCAATATATTTAATACATTAAATTTTAAAAGCTCAGATGTAATACATATTCTATTAAAATGATTTACTTCTAGAATATTTAAATTTATCAAAGTAGACATTTTATTCATAAATGCAAGAATTTGACACGTGATATTGACTATGACTATGACGTGGGAACTGAAAGTTGAAAGACATGAACTGACTTTGAATTTGTTTGGTTAAATTTTAAAAAAATATTTTTTTAATTTTTTTTAAAATCTTATAAAAAATAATTTTCTATTTAAATATTTTGTATAATTTTTTATTTATCAATTATATTTAAATATAATAATATAAAAATACTTTATATTTATTTATTACGTAAAAAATATCTTTTTTAAAAAAAATTAATAAAAGATGTAAAAAGAGTGGGTTCCGGACCAATCTTAATTTTTGGCCCTATCAATACTTCGCCGTGTGCTTCACCTAAATCTCGCTCTTGATGAGAAACACCCTGGGTAAAGCCAAATTGTCTCCTCAATCTATCTGATGCATGCCACTCAACTCATTTGAAAGATATCAGTGGTACCGTGGCACTCCAAATAACCAAATGTTGACGGACGTCAACAGGAATCACGTCTGGCTCAATGCGACCAATTGCATAAGCCTCTCAAACAAACTGGATACATTGAAAGTAAACGAGGATTACACACCAAATAATGATACCTTCAAACAAAAGCAGATACTTATTTATTACAACATACCTGTCCTTCTTGCTGATCATCCAACGACCTCCTAAAGTGAGCAAGATAATGAAATCTGTAAGGCTGATCAGCACGCTCCCAGTTACGCCACCTGACATCAGACAATCCGTTAATTAACTTTTATCGATCAAATTTAAAATACAACGTGCTACACTTTTTCAAAGCAGATAGTAATTAATTTTACCTGTTTGCAATCGGAAAGAGTCGAGGATTGCCAGGAATTGGCGTAAGAAATGATAGACGAATCCAAGCCTAGGTAAGCAAAAGTGTCAGTGGACCATCAATCTCCTTACAGTCGACACGAGATGCCCTACACAATGCTCTATACATGTGTGTTAGGCATGCCGATCTCCAACTAAATTGTATGATCCTAGCGAAGTTACGGAGCAACAGCAAAAACTTCTAGTGCACCGCCCGCTGCTCCAGACTTGTCTCCGAATGGAATGGTCTAAAATAATAACATTATGTGGCCCTTGACGTACCTCTGAATGTGAATGTCATCAGTCAACACTAAACGATCTTTCAGTCCTCGAAATCTTGTCAGCTTTGTGAAGCTTCCTCTACAATTTGTCTTCCTAGGTGCAACACAAAACTGGTGCAAGCATTCGGCCTCTAAGGCCTCATAACTACTGAGAATTGGTCCTGTAACTGGAAGACCATTTGTTGGAAGACCAAGAATTATCGCCACGTCCTCCAATGTCATAGCCCACTCACCAACTGAAAAATAGAATGTGTGAGTCTTAGGGCGTCATCTCTTGAACAGAGCATTAGTCAATGCCGACTGACATTGGATTACTCCAATCTAAAAAACGTGATAAAAATCAGTCTCCCGTAAATGTCCCTCCACAATTTGATTGTACAAATTCGGCGGCATTAAGTAGTTACATGTCAATATCCGTAAACCCTATAAAACATAGCCATATATCACATTAAATAAAGATAACCATATTTAATTAACAAATTAAATTTAATAATATCTCATTTTCATTATCACATAACCAGTAAAACATAATAATATTAACAACTATATTATTAACTACTCAAAATATACTAAATCTATTTTACAAAAAATCCACATTTATATTTATTAGCTTCTAATAATAATTAATAAACCTTAAACGAATCTAAAATATAAATCTAATTATTATTAAATACATTAAAACTATATTTTCTAATGTCTAAAACCTATTTATTTTATAATAATTCTTATTCATTATTTTCTATTTATATAACCAGAATAATTTTAAAAAGTATTAAACACCTCAATTTTATATCACCAAATTTATCAATAATCATAAATAATTTATTAAATTCATATTTAAAATTTAGTGTTACTAACATAATTCATGACCTAAATTACACTAAATGTATTCGGTTTTTATTTTTCATGATACTATAACAACAATAATAATAATATAGCTTAATCAATTCACTAACTAACCATTAAGAATGATTAATTATTATATTTAAACAATTTTAAAATTTCCACTTCCAGTACAACACAATAAACAAACATATCAAGTAAATATTTAATTAACAATACACAACAAGTAGTTAATCCTTAATTAAAAATCTAAATAATATACTCATAATAATAATATTAATAATTAATTCAATAATTTTTCAAATATCTTCTATATATATTAATAATTATTACTATAATATTTCTACTAATATCTAACATTATCATTATTATTGTTATTTATTCAAAATATTTGATAATAAAAATTTACATAATTAGAATGATCAAGATAATTAGCAATATAAAATTCTGGACAATTAATTTCTTTTATTTTCCATATCCTTGGTATTGTTAAAATTTTGATTGTGACAATTTTTTCTTCCTCTGCTGAATTTGTGCAGCAAAAATGGAAGAAGAGAAGATAAAGGTGGGGTTGGGGGTGGTATGGAGAGTGAGGCGCGAGTGAGAGTGAAAGGGATGGTTGGGGGAGTGTGTTACGGAAATACAAGCAGAGAGGGTCAACAATCCGAGGTTGGAGAACGCTGCATGGAGGATGTGTGGCTTACAGTACGAAAATCAGACGGTCTGATTTGTGTACCTATCGATTTGTGTAATCGGACCTTCCGATTATTCTTCCTCCAATCAGACTGTCCAATTTGTTCCACGCAGCCATCACAACCTAGTGATTCTCCCTGCACTCTAATAGCCATCGGGTTACATTTTTCAAATATTTTTTAGGTAACTTTGATAAAATCCTGGAATACATTTTTCATTTTTCATCAAACTTAGAAGGCTTTTAACTTAATTTTTCATTATCTGTTGAATATATAGATTTGTGCAGGTGCTATAATGCTCACTGACTGTGTGTTCTGGCTTATTCTCTATCCGTTGCTGACAGCCAAAGACTACAATCTCAATATTGTAAGTATGGGTGTCATGAAGCCACTTTTCCAAAAGTTTAAATTGATCGGAGAAGGCATGCGAACTGTTATATTCTCTAACAATTCACATTGCATTGCATTTTTTCATCAAAAAATATTTGCATCTTTTACTACCTTGTAGTTTATGTTTTTCATGCACTCCATTAACGTTGTTTCCTGCTCGGTGACACAAACCTGACTTGCATGGTGAGTTTGGATTTTAGTATCTTTTATTATTATAAAGTTGGGTATTCCCCAACAGTGGATTGCCTAGCCTGTCGACACCTATTTTTAACTTCACTATAACATCTATTTCTAAAATTCTAAAACTAAAATTGGGGAACAAAAGGATTTAGGTTATTTCTCTTTACCCTTTGGTTGAAACACTGCACTAGGCACTGGAATTGGGGAAAATGGGGGGGGGGGACGATATGTCAACGAGGTGCCTTAGCGTAACGCGACTTTTCTCTATGGTGTTAGGATTCGGCAATCTCGAGACGAGGTGCATTAGCGTAATGCGACTTTCTTGATTGGGTGATAAGAGAAATGCTAACTTCTAATTGGCAGATGACAGTGAGCCACGGATCCAAAGATGAAAATCCGAGGTATAGCATGATTAAATCCTTTAAATTGGCTCTAACTTTCAAATCTGGCGCTTTTTTCTTTCTTTTTGAGAGAGTGGTGTTTATGGTTTGGATTCCGAACAGTGTTCTTCGTATCATCTATATATTCTATTCAAATTGGATTTGTGAATATGTGTCTGATTCAAATTCCATAGCTTTTACAAAAAAAATGTCTTTTGTATACTTGATAGAGCGCTGCCTTCCTGTGTTTTGCTATGGCTCTCATGAATCCTGTTGGTGCTCTGAATAAAAAAGTGGATGCTGTTGCAGATATCAACCCAATGAAGCTGGCTTGGAATCTGAAAGTCGGGATTGTGCGCCTGTACGAGTTTCCTAGCAAGTGGAACCCAAGGGAGATTTACAGCATGGAGTTGGTGCTTCAAGATTAAAGGGCCAGTTACTAAACCCTAAACTTTTCTAATTAGATTCACTTTGGATTTTTTTATCCATTGTGGTTTATTCTATTTGCTTCTTTTTTGGCGTAGGGTGATCGTATACACTGCTCCATCCAGAAGTCAAATATGGTGGTATTTAGGACCTTGATTCGTGAGCATGAACTTTATGCAATGAAAAATTTTATTGTTCAAGTAGTAGGACAATCTGTGCGAACAACTAGCCACAAGTATAAACTGAGCTTTTATACCAAGACCTCTGTCAATTTGCTTCCCAGCGACAGTTTCCTATTTAATCCTTTTTAATTTATCTCATATGAGAAGATTGAGGCAATGGTTGGTGTGAACAAGAACCATTTGCTGGGCAAATCAAGTTATTGATTATTTATTTTGTTTATTCTTTTAATGTTATTGTATAATGTTGGTTATTTATTTGGTTAAATTTGTATGTATCTTTATGAATCTCTTTGCTCTTTGGGTTGCTTTGTGTACTCTTTTGTAGACTGTATGGGTCATGTCGTAGGAAGAGAGGACGTTACACCATTGGTTACAAAATCAGGAGAGGATAATAAATGCATTAAACTACACTTGGAAGATCTAGAGTCCGTTTCCTGTTTATTTTCAATTCTTTTTTCGGTTTTGAGATTTACCATTGATTTATCATTTGGGTGGGCTTTGTTTACATTGTTTGTCCTTATATTTTGTTCCACTTAAAAAATTAGGGAAAACATCATAAAGTGCACCCTCTTTGATGACTTGGTGGACAAAGCCCTTGGCTTATTTGATAAAGATGATGGTCAGCCTATTATCTTGGTGGAACAACTCTTTTAGCCTAATTTCTATCTTAATGAGGTCAACGTTCAAAATAGCCTTTATGCCTCTCGCCTATTTTTTAACCTTGAGATCCCTGATGTTCTCGCATTCAAGAAATAGGTGTGTTGAAAGTCCGTAGTCTGTCCTCACTTTAACTGGCTCCCTTATTTCATTAATTTCACTATAATGTCTTCGTAAGATTGTTTGCCTATTTTATCTCATGTGCTTCAGGTTAATAAAGAGAAGTGATCTAAAGGCTCAGTGTATTAAGTATATACATAGCCAGCCTGTAAATTCAATTAGTGATGAGTTGCATGGCGGTTCCTTACCAATTACTACTATTGAGGAGGTTTTGGACAAAACTAATGTAAGCTCCCCTATTGTGGGTTTTTCCAACCATGGCATGCTTTGTTCATGTGGGTCTACTACTAGCGTTATTTTGTGTGTGTGTGTGTGTGTGTGTTTTTTTTTTTTTTTTTTTGTGCAGGAAACTTCATGTTGGATACTAGCCACTGTGGTTTCTATTGAAGTTGGTGGCAGTGATTGGTATTATGCTTCATGTAAGATTTGTCCCAGAAAAGTGAAGGAGAATAAAGGTCGTTATCTGTGCGAGCATTGTGGTAAAGTTGGTTTCAATGCTCGCACATATATTTAAGTTGTTTTGGGGTATTGCTCACTTTTCTAATGTATTCCATAATGCGTTTTCAACATGTATCGTCTTCATGTTATTGCCGTTGATGGTACTGGCTGTATTGGCCTAATCATTTGGAACCAAGAGGCCAAACTGGTTATTGGAAAGTCTGCAAGTGAAGTGAAAAACCTCAGTGTAAGGTTTTTAATATTTGTGTTGAAAATGATTTAGTACATCAGTGTAAGTTTTTTAATATTTGTGTAGAAAATGATTTATATACTCAATTCATTAGAGAGCAATGAATAATAAATTGATTCTTTTTTTCCTAATATCCAGAGAGGAGAAAATGTGGCATGCTATCCCAAAGTTTTGGATAGCATTGAAGACAAGAAATTTCTGTTTAAATTATCCATTATGAAGAAAAATCTCACCTCAATTGATCAAGTGTATAATGTAGTTAAGATCAGCGATAATGACACACTCATAGTCCTTTATCAGTCCTAGTCTTGCTCTATAGATATGGTGGTGTGTTTTCTATCTTTTAATTGTTATGTTGTTCAGTATTTGCTTTGTTATTGTAGTGATCACACTGTTTTTCTCAATAACTACCTCTTAGGGAGTTGACCAAAGTGTTTCCAATCTATTGCCTGCATCCTTTACTAATGAGGCTGAGTTTGATGTACATTCTGCTGCAGTTGTGTCTTTATCTAAGGTTTGTATATCATATGAAACATGCATAGAGCATCTGCTGTGAGCAAATTTTATCAATCCCTCCCTCTTAAGATCTGTCTTTTCTGAGATGTGTTGCTACGCATGCAGGATTCAGGTTCGGAGAGCCTTTTTAAGTGTGGTCTTGAGACTCCTGGCAAGGGTGTTGTGGCTGATTCAAATGCAGGTGCTGCTATTGGTGGGTTGTGTAGTCTAGATGTTCAGGGCTCTACAACCAAGCCATTGAAAGTTCATGCTGGAAAAAGGAAGCTTGAGTAGTTAGTAAACATGACTTTGGTTAATGGGGAATCCAAGGAGCTAAGGCATTTCCAGCTTAGTTGAAAATGCTCTTTTATTTATGTACTTTTTGCTTTAATGTCATCTTTAGTTATTTTTTGCACGAGAACCTATTTGGAAGTTTATTGTAAGAACTCTATATATGTATGTCAATTATAATTTGATGCATCTTTGTAAACAAAATTTATAAATAGATAGTTTATTAGAGAATGGTTAGTTCTTAGGTTGATTACATTTTTTTGTAACTTACCTTTGGAAACATATAAATAATCATTCCTTAGATTTTGATTATATAAGCTGCTTTGTTTCATTTAAGCTGATATTGGACGATAACAACTCTTAAATAACAAGAACCTGGGTTAATGATGAAGTCATGCCATTTCATTGTACAATTTGAAGTCTGAAATTTTTAGGATCTTGATTCGTGAGTATAAACTTTATTATTATAAGGGATTTATTTTTCAAGCGGTAGGACAATCTGTGCGAACAACTAGCCACAACTATATACTGAGCTTTTATACCAAGACCTCTGTCAGTTTGCTTCTCAGTGATAGTTTCCTATGTAATGCTTTTTAGTTTATCTCATATAAGAAGATTGAGGCAATGGTTGGTGTCAACAAGAACCACTTGCGGGGTAAATCAAGTTATTAATTATTTATTTTGTTCATTCTTTTAATGTTACTGTATCTTCTTGGTAACTTATTTGGTTAAATTTGTATGTACTTTTATGAATCTCTTTGCTCTTTGGGTTGGTTTGTGTACTCTTTACTGAAGTCGTGCCATTTTAGTGTACAATTTCTATTTGTGTTCTACTAATTTAAAATAATCAATATATAATATTAAGCTATATGAATAAAGTTGCATTATATTTTGTACAAATTGGTATACATGGTTAGATCATTAAAGTGTAACTTACCGTATGTAGATATAGATGGTTGTATAATAAATTAGATTGTATATAAAATAAAAGATCTCCTTAGTACATTTTTATTCAACTTCTTTTACTCCTAACATATTTACTCATGAATTATTCAACTGCTAATATGATCTTTCTATCTTCAATTATATTTAATTGGATAAAGTAAAAGGGATTTGACAGTTTACAATCAGAGTGAAATTATTATGAGATAGTCTATAAAGTAACTGTAATAGTCAAGTTGATATTTTCAGATATAGATTCCAGAAAATCACTATTGCCTTGGCTTTATAATCTACAATTTTTAATCCATTATTATGATGACAATTTTATCATGGGTTATTAGCTACATCAAGAAATTTCTAATGACTGTTATCAATCAAGCACACCTTACTATGCTATTAACCTACTATCAAAAGTAATTTGTGACTAACTAAACTAAATAAAGGATCTTCCATTTATTATATAACCAATGAGCGTTAGCAGTCAATATTTTCCATGCCAACTATGCTCTCTAATTTGGTTTACTGCACCAACTACAATCTTGCTTTCTTTTAAATTTGGTACTGATTAACTTTTAATAGTTGCCGTATTACATCACCGTTTTTCATATTTATCTCGTTGTCATCTATAAAGTGAAGCTATACATAAAGGAAGGAACTTTTGGTCTGGTGTTCAGAAACTAGGTGTTCAAAACTAAACCAAGGCTACTAAAACTCTGCACAGCCAAATAAATAATGGTAATTATTATTAAAATGGAATTTTCTTAATAAAATACTATTAT